>NC_063281.1:5087092-5304499 GCF_910591885.1 Bombus terrestris
GACGACGTTGGACATCGTGGGACACCGTTGGACATCGTTGGACATCGTTGGACATCGTGGGACACCGTTGGACATCGTTGGACACCGTTGGACATCGTTGGACATCGTTGGACATCGTTGGACATCGTTGGACATCGTGGGACACCGTTGGACATCGTTGGACACCGTTGGACATCGTTGGACATCGTTGGACATCGTTGGACATCGTTGGACACCGTTGGACATCGTGGGACACCGTTGGACACCGCTGGACATCGTTGGACATCGTGGGACACCGTTGGACATCGTGGGACACCGTTGGACATCGTTGGACACCGTTGGACATCGTTGGACATCGTTGGACATCGTGGGACACCGTTAGACGACGTTGGACACCGTTGGACATCGTGGGACATCGTTGGACATCGTGGGACACCGTTGGACATCGTGGGACACCGTTGGACATCGTTGGACAACGTGGGACAACGTGGGACAACGTGGGACAACGTGGGACACCGTTGGACATCGTGGGACACCGTTGGACATCGTTGGACATCGTTGGACACCGTTGGACATCGTTGGACACCGTTGGACACCGTTGGACACCGTTGGACACCGTTGGACGACGTTAGACATCGTTGGACATCGTTGGACACCGTTGGACATCGTTGGACATCGTGGGACACCTTTGGACACCGTTGGTCATCGTTGGACATCGTTGGACATCGTGGGACACCGTTGGACATCGTTGGACATCGTTGGACATCGTTGGACATCGTTGGACATCGTTGGACACCGTTGGACAACGTTGGACACCGTTGGACACCGTTGGACATCGTTGGACATCGTTGGACATCGTGGGACACCGTTGGACACCGTTGGACATCGTGGCACACCGTTGGACACCGTTGGACGACGTTGGACAACGTTGGACACCGTTGGACGACGTTGGACACCGTTGGACATCGTTGGACACCGTTGGACGACGTTGGACACCGTTGGACATCGTTGGACATCGTTGGACATCGTGGGACACCGTTGGACATCGTTGGACACCGTTGGACACCGTTGGACACCGTTGGACATCGTTGGACATCGTTGGACACCGTTGGACAACGTTGGACATCGTTGGACATCGTTGGACACCGTTGGACATCGTTGGACACCGTTGGACATCGTTGGACACCGTTGGACATCGTTGGACATCGTTGGACACTGCTGGACACCGTTGGACACCGTTGGACGACGTTGGACAACGTTGGACACACGTTGGACGACGTTGGACACCGTTGGACATCGTTGGACACCGTTGGACGACGTTGGACACCGTTGGACATCGTTGGACATCGTTGGACATCGTGGGACATCGTTGGACATCGTGGGACACCGTTGGACACCGTTGGACACCGTTGGACATCGTTGGACATCGTTGGACATCGTGGGACACCGTTGGACATCGTTGGACATCGTGGGACACCGTTGGACACCGTTGGACATCGTTGGACACCGCTGGACACCGTTGGACATCGTGGGACACCGTTGGACACCGTTGGACACCGTTGGACATCGTTGGACACCGTTGGACATCGTTGGACACCGTTGGACACCGTTGGACGACGTTAGACATCGTTGGACATCGTTGGACATCGTTGGACATCGTGGGACACCGTTGGACATCGTTGGACACCGTTGGACACCGTTGGACACCGTTGGACATCGTTGGACATCGTGGGACACCGTTGGACATCGTTGGACACCGTTGGACATCGTTGGACACCGTTGGACACCGTTGGACGACGTTAGACATCGTTGGACATCGTTGGACACCGTTGGACATCGTTGGACATCGTGGGACACCGTTGGACACCGTTGGACATCGTTGGACATCGTTGGACATCGTGGGACACCGTTGGACGACGTTGGACACCGTTGAACATCGTGGGACATCGTTGGACATCGTGGGACACCGTTGGACATCGTGGGACACCGTTGGACATCGTTGGACATCGTGGGACACCGTTGGACGACGTTGGACACCGTTGGACACCGTTGGACATCGTTGGACATCGTTGGACATCGTGGGACACCGTTGGACGACGTTGGACACCGTTGGACATCGTGGGACATCGTTGGACATCGTGGGACACCGTTGGACATCGTGGGACACCGTTGGACATCGTTGGACAACGTGGGACAACGTGGGACAACGTGGGACAACGTGGGACACCGTTGGACATCGTGGGACACCGTTGGACATCGTTGGACATCGTTGGACACCGTTGGACATCGTTGGACACCGTTGGACACCGTTGGACACCGTTGGACACCGTTGGACGACGTTGGACATCGTGGGACACCGTTGGACATCGTTGGACATCGTGGGACACCGTTGGACGACGTTGGACACCGTTGGACACCGTTCGACATCGGTGGACATCGTGAGACACCGTTGGACACCGTTGGACACCGTTGGACGACGTTGGACATCGTTGGACATCGTTGGACACCGTTGGACATCGTTGGACATCGTTGGACATCGTTGGACATCGTTGGACATCGTTGGACACCGTTGGACATCGTGGGACACCGTTGGACACCGCTGGACATCGTTGGACATCGTGGGACATCGTCGGACACCGTTGGACATCGTTGGACACCGTTGGACATCGTTGGACACCGTTGGACACCGTTGGACACCGTTGGACATCGTGGGACACCGTTGGACATCGTTGGACACCGTTGGACACCGTTGGACATCGTTGGACATCGTTGGACATCGTGGGACACCGTTGGACATCGTTGGACACCGTTGGACACCGTTGGACATCGTTGGACATCGTTGGACATCGTGGGACACCGTTGGACACCGTTGGACATCGTGGGACACCGTTGGACATCGTTGGACACCGTTGGACACCGTTGGACACCGTTGGACATCGGTGGACATCGTGGGACACCGTTGGACATCGTGGGACACCGTTGGACATCGTGGGACACCGTTGGACACCGTTGGACGACGTTGGACATCGTGGGACATCGTGGGACAACGTTGGACATCGTTGGACACCGTTGGACACCGTTGGACATCGTTGGACATCGTTGGACATCGTTGGACACCGTTCGACATCGGTGGACATCGTTGGACATCGTGGGACACCGTTGGACACCGTTGGACGACGTTGGACATCGTTGGACATCGTTGGACACCGTTGGACACCGTTGGACATCGTTGGACACCGTTGGACATCGTGGGACACCGTTGGACACCGCTGGACACCGTTGGACACCGTGGGACATCGTGGGACACCGTTGGACATCGTGGGACACCGTTGGACACCGTGGGACACCGTTGGGCACCGTTGGACACCGTTGGACGACTTTGGACATCGTGGGACACCGTTGGACATCGTTGGACATCGTTGGACACCGCTGGACACCGTTGGACATCGTGGGACACCGTTGGACACCGTTGGACACCGTTGGACATCGTTGGACACCGTTGGACATCGTTGGACACCGTTGGACACCGTTGGACGACGTTAGACATCGTTGGACATCGTTGGACATCGTTGGACATCGTGGGACACCGTTGGACATCGTTGGACACCGTTGGACACCGTTGGACACCGTTGGACATCGTTGGACATCGTGGGACACCGTTGGACATCGTTGGACACCGTTGGACATCGTTGGACACCGTTGGACACCGTTGGACGACGTTAGACATCGTTGGACATCGTTGGACACCGTTGGACATCGTTGGACATCGTGGGACACCGTTGGACACCGTTGGACATCGTTGGACATCGTTGGACATCGTGGGACACCGTTGGACGACGTTGGACACCGTTGAACATCGTGGGACATCGTTGGACATCGTGGGACACCGTTGGACATCGTGGGACACCGTTGGACATCGTTGGACATCGTGGGACACCGTTGGACGACGTTGGACACCGTTGGACACCGTTGGACATCGTTGGACATCGTTGGACATCGTGGGACACCGTTGGACGACGTTGGACACCGTTGGACATCGTGGGACATCGTTGGACATCGTGGGACACCGTTGGACATCGTGGGACACCGTTGGACATCGTTGGACAACGTGGGACAACGTGGGACAACGTGGGACAACGTGGGACACCGTTGGACATCGTGGGACACCGTTGGACATCGTTGGACATCGTTGGACACCGTTGGACATCGTTGGACACCGTTGGACACCGTTGGACACCGTTGGACACCGTTGGACGACGTTGGACATCGTGGGACACCGTTGGACATCGTTGGACATCGTGGGACACCGTTGGACGACGTTGGACACCGTTGGACACCGTTCGACATCGGTGGACATCGTGAGACACCGTTGGACACCGTTGGACACCGTTGGACGACGTTGGACATCGTTGGACATCGTTGGACACCGTTGGACATCGTTGGACATCGTTGGACACCGTTGGACATCGGTGGACATCGTGGGACACCGTTGGACATCGTGGGACACCGTTGGACATCGTGGGACACCGTTGGACACCGTTGGACGACGTTGGACATCGTGGGACATCGTGGGACAACGTTGGACATCGTTGGACACCGTTGGACACCGTTGGACATCGTTGGACATCGTTGGACATCGTTGGACACCGTTCGACATCGGTGGACATCGTTGGACATCGTGGGACACCGTTGGACACCGTTGGACGACGTTGGACATCGTTGGACATCGTTGGACACCGTTGGACACCGTTGGACATCGTTGGACACCGTTGGACATCGTGGGACACCGTTGGACACCGCTGGACACCGTTGGACACCGTGGGACATCGTGGGACACCGTTGGACATCGTGGGACACCGTTGGACACCGTGGGACACCGTTGGGCACCGTTGGACACCGTTGGACGACGTTGGACATCGTGGGACACCGTTGGACATCGTTGGACATCGTTGGACACCGTTGGACACCGTTGGACACCGTTGGACATCGGTGGACACCGTTGGACATCGTTGGACACCGTTGGACGACGTTGGACATCGTGGGACACCGTTGGACATCGTTGGACATCGTTGGACACCGTTGGACATCGTTGAACACCGTTGGACATCGTTGGACACCGTTGGACGACGTTGGACATCGTGGGACACCGTTGGACACCGTTGGACACCGTTGGACGACGTTGGACATCGTTGGACATCGTTGGACACCGTTGGACACCGTGGGACAACGTGGGACAACGTGGGACAACGTGGGACAACGTGGGACAACGTGGGACAACGTGGGACATCGTTGGACACCGTTGGACACCGTTGGACACCGTTGGACATCGTGGGACACCGTTGGACGACGTTGGACATCGTTGGACATCGTTGGACACCGTTGGACACCGTTGGACACCGTTGGACATCGTTGGACATCGTTGGACATCGGTGGACATCGTGGGACACCGTTGGACACCGTTGGACACCGTTGGACATCGTGGGACACCGTTGGACGACGTTGGACATCGTTGGACATCGTTGGACACCGTTGGACGACGTTGGACATCGTTGGACATCGTTGGACATCGGTGGACATCGTGGGACACCGTTGGACACCGTTGGACGACGTTGGACATCGTTGGACATCGTTGGACACCGTTGGACACCGTTGGACACCGTTGGACATCGTGGGACACCGTTGGACACCGTTGGACACCGTTGGACATCGTGGGACACCGTTGGACGACGTTGGACATCGTTGGACATCGTTGGACACCGTTGGACGACGTTGGACATCGTTGGACATCGTTGGACATCGGTGGACATCGTGGGACACCGTCGGACACCGTTGGACGACGTTGGACATCGTTGGACACCGTTGGACATCGTTGGACACCGTTGGACATCGTTGGACACCGTTGGACATCGTTGGAGACCGTGGGACACCGTTGGACATCGTGGGACACCGTTGGACGACGTTGGACATCCGTGGACATCGTGGGACACCGTTGGACACCGTTGGACACCGTTGGACACCGTTGGACACCGTGGGACACCGTTGGACATCGTGGGACACCGTTGGACGACGTTGGACATCGTTGGACATCGTTGGACACCGTTGGACGACGTTGGACACCGTTGGACGACGTTGGACACCGTTGGACATCGTAGGACATCGTGGGACATCGTTGGACATCGTTGGACAACGTTGGACACCGTTGGACACCGTGGGACAACGTGGGACAACGTGGGACAACGTGGGACAACGTGGGACAACGTGGGACAACGTGGGACAACGTGGGACAACGTGGGACACCGTTGGACATCGTGGGACACCGTTGGACATCGTTGGACATCGTTGGACACCGTTGGACATCGTTGGACACCGTTGGACACCGTTGGACACCGTTGGACGACGTTGGACATCGTGGGACACCGCTGGACATCGTTGGACATCGTGGGACACCGTTGGACGACGTTGGACACCGTTGGACACCGTTGGACATCGGTGGACATCGTGGGACACAGTTGGACACCGTTAGACACCGTTGGACGACGTTGGACATCGTTGGACATCGTTGGACACCGTTGGACATCGTTGGACACCGTTGGACACCGTTGGACACCGTTGGACATCGTGGGACACCGTTGGACATCGTTGGACACCGTTGGACACCGTTGGACATCGTTGGACATCGTTGGACATCGTGGGACACCGCTGGACATCGTTGGACACCGTTGGACACCGTTGGACACCGTTGGACACCGTTGGACATCGGTGGACATCGTTGGACACCGTTGGACACCGTTGGTCACCGTTGGACGACGTTGGACATCGTTGGACACCGCTGGACACCGTTGGACATCGTGGGACACCGTTGGACGACGTTGGACATCATTGGACACCGTTGGACATCGTGGGACACCGTTGGACATCGTTGGACATCGTGGGACACCGTTGGACACCGTTGGACACCGTTGGACACCGTTGGACGACGTTGGACATCGTTGGACATCGTGGGACACCGTTGGACATCGTGGGACACCGTTGTACACCGTTGGACACCGTTGGACACCGTTGGACGACGTTGGACATCGTATGACATCGTGGGACAACGTTGGACATCGTTGGACACCGTTGGACACCGTTGGACATCGTTGGACATCGTTGGACATCGTGGGACACCGTTGGACACCGTTGGACATCGTGGGACACCGTTGGACGACGTTGGACATCGCTGGACACCGTTGGACATCGTTGGACATGGTGGGACACCGTTGGACGACGTTGGACATCGTTGGACATCGTGGGACACCGTTGGACATCGTTGGACATCGTTGGATATCGTGGGACATCGTGGGACACCGTTGGACACCGTTGGACGACGTTGGACATCGTGGGACACCGTTGGACATCGTTGGACACCGTTGGACATCGTGGGACACCGTTGGACACCGTTGGACACCGTTGGACATTGTTGGACACCGTTGGACATCGTGGGACACCGTTGGACACCGCTGGACACCGCTGGACATCGTTTGACATCGTGGGACATCGTGGGACACCGTTGGACATCGTTGGACACCGTTGGACATCGTTGGACACCGTTGGACATCGTTGGAGACCGTGGGACACCGGTGGACATCGTCGGACATCGTTGGACATCGTGGGACACCGTTGGACACCGTTGGACATCGTGGGACACCGTTGGACGACGTTGGACTTCGTTGGACACCGTTGGACATCGTTGGACATGGTGGGACACCGTTGGACGACGTTGGACATCGTTGGACATCGTGGGACACCGTTGGACATCGTTGGACATCGTTGGATATCGTGGGACATCGTGGGACATCGTGGGACACCGTTGGACATCGTGGGACACCGTTGGACACCGTGGGACACCGTTGGACACCGTTGGACACCGTTGGACGACGTTGGACACCGTTGGACATCGTTGGACATGGTGGGACACCTTTGGACGACGTTGGACATCGTTGGACATCGTGGGACACCGTTGGACATCGTTGGACATCGTTGGATATCGTGGGACATCGTGGGACACCGTTGGACACCGTTGGACGACGTTGGACATTGTGGGACACCGTTGGACATCGTTGGACACCGTTGGACATCGTGGGACACCGTTGGACACCGCTGGACATCGTTGGACATCGTGGGACATCGTGGGACACCGTTGGACATCGTTGGACACCGTTGGACATCGTTGGACACCGTTGGACGACGTTGGACACCGTTGGACACCGTTGGACATCGGTGGACATCGTGGGACACCGTTGGACACCGTTGGACACCGTTGGACGACGTTGGACAGCGTATGACATCGTGGGACAACGTTGGACATCGTTGGACACCGTTGGACACCGTTGGACATCGTTGGACATCGTTGGACATCGTGGGACACCGTTGGACACCGTTGGACATCGTGGGACACCGTTGGACGACGTTGGACATCGTGGGACACCGTTGGACACCGTTGGACACCGTTGGACATCGTTGGACACCGTTGGACATCGTGGGACACCGTTGGACACAGCTGGACACCGCTGGACATTGTTGGACATCGTGGGACATCGTGGGACACCGTTGGACATCGTTGGACACCGTTGGACATCGTTGGACACCGTTGGACATCGTTGGAGACCGTGGGACACCGTTGGACATCGTCGGACATCGTTGGACATCGTGGGACACCGTTGGACACCGTGGGACATCGTGGGACACCGTTGGACATCGTGGGATACCGTTGGACACCGTGGGACACCGTTGGACACCGTTGGACACCGTTGGACGACGTTGGACACCGTTGGACATCGTTGGACATGGTGGGACACCTTTGGACGACGTTGGACATCGTTGGACATCGTGGGACACCGTTGGACATCCTTGGACATCGTTGGATATCGTGGGACATCGTGGGACACCGTTGGACACCGTTGGACGACGTTGGACATTGTGGGACACCGTTGGACATCGTTGGACACCGTTGGACATCGTGGGACACCGTTGGACACCGCTGGACATCGTTGGACATCGTGGGACATCGTGGGACACCGTTGGACATCGTTGGACACCGTTGGACATCGTTGGACACCGTTGGACGACGTTGGACATCGTGGGACACCGTTGGTCATCGTTGGACATCGTTGGACACCGTTGGACATCGTTGGACACCGTTGGACACCGTTGGACACCGTTGGACACCGTTGGACATCGGTGGACATCGTGGGACACCGTTGGACACCGTTGGACACCGTTGGACGACGTGGGACAACGTGGGACAACGTGGGACAACGTGGGACAACGTGGGACACCGTTGGACATCGTTGGACAACGTGGGACAACGTGGGACAACGTGGGACAACGTGGGACAACGTGGGACACCGTTGGACACCGTGGGACACCGTTGGACACCGTGGGACACCGTGGGACAACGTGGGACAACGTGGGACACCGTTGGACACCGTGGGACTCCGTTGGACACCGTTGGACATCGTTGGACACCGTTGGACATCGTTGGACATCGTTGGACATCGTTGGACACCGTTGGAAATCGTTGGACACCGTTGGACACCGTTGGACATCGTTGGACATCGTTGGACATCGTGGGACACCGTTGGACATCGTTGGACACCGTTGGACACCGCTGGACATCGTTGGACATCGTGGGACATCGTGGGACACCGTTGGACATCGTTGGACACCGTTGGACATCGTTGGACACCGTTGGACATCGTTGGACACCGTTGGACATCGTTGGAGACCGTGGGACACCGTTGGACATCGTCGGACATCGTTGGACATCGTGGGACACCTTTGGACACCGTGGGACATCGTGGGACACCGTTGGACATCGTGGGACACCGTTGGACACCGTTGGACACCGTTGGACGACGTTGGACATCGTTGGACATCGTTGGACACCGTTGGACACCGTGGGACAACGTGGGACAACGTGGGACAACGTGGGACAACGTGGGACAACGTGGGACAACGTGGGACAACGTGGGACAACGTGGGACAACGTGGGACAACGTGGGACATCGTTGGACACCGTTGGACACCGTGGGACAACGTGGGACAACGTGGGACAACGTGGGACAACGTGGGACAACGTGGGACATCGTTGGACACCGTTGGACACCGTTGGACACCGTTGGACACCGTTGGACACCGTTGGACATCGTGGGACACCGTTGGACGACGTTGGACATCGTTGGACATCGTTGGACACCGTTGGACACCGTTGGACACCGTTGGACGACGTTGGACATCGTTGGACACCGTCGGACATCGTTGGACATCGTGGGACACCGTTGGACGACGTTGGACATCGTTGGACATCGTTGGAGACCGTGGGACACCGTTGGACATCGTCGGACATCGTTGGACATCGTGGGACACCGTTGGACACCGTGGGACATCGTGGGACACCGTTGGACATCGTGGGACACCGTTGGACATCGTCGGACATCGTTGGACATCGTGGGACACCGTTGGACACCGTGGGACATCGTGGGACACCGTTGGACATCGTGGGACACCGTTGGACACCGTTGGACGACGTTGGACATCGTTGGACATCGTTGGACATCGTTGGACACCGTTGGACACCGTGGGACATCGTTGGACATCGTTGGACACCGTTGGACATCGTTGGACATCGTTGGACATCGTTGGACACCGTTGGACACCGTTGGACGACGTTGGACATCGTTGGACATCGTTGGACATCGTTGGACACCGTTGGACACCGTTGGACACCGTTGGAAACCGTTGGACACCGTTGGACACCGTGGGACAACGTGGGACAACGTGGGACAACGTGGGACAACGTGGGACAACGTGGGACAACGTGGGACAACGTGGGACAACGTGGGACAACGTGGGACACCGTTGGACATCGTTGGACAACGTGGGACAACGTGGGACAACGTGGGACAACGTGGGACAACGTGGGACACCGTTGGACACCGTGGGACACCGTTGGACACCGTGGGACACCGTGGGACAACGTGGGACAACGTGGGACACCGTTGGACACCGTGGGACACCGTTGGACACCGTTGGACATCGTTGGACACCGTTGGACATCGTTGGACATCGTTGGACATCGTTGGACATCGTTGGACACCGTTGGAAATCGTTGGACACCGTTGGACACCGTTGGACATCGTTGGACACCGTTGGACATCGTGGGACACCGTTGGACATCGTTGGACACCGTTGGACACCGCTGGACATCGTTGGACATCGTGGGACATCGTGGGACACCGTTGGACATCGTTGGACACCGTTGGACATCGTTGGACACCGTTGGACATCGTTGGAGACCGTGGGACACCGTTGGACATCGTCGGACATCGTTGGACATCGTGGGACACCTTTGGACACCGTGGGACATCGTGGGACACCGTTGGACATCGTGGGACACCGTTGGACACCGTTGGACACCGTTGGACGACGTTGGACATCGTTGGACATCGTTGGACACCGTTGGACACCGTGGGACAACGTGGGACAACGTGGGACAACGTGGGACAACGTGGGACAACGTGGGACAACGTGGGACATCGTTGGACACCGTTGGACACCGTGGGACAACGTGGGACAACGTGGGACAACGTGGGACAACGTGGGACAACGTGGGACATCGTTGGACACAGTTGGACACCGTTGGACACCGTTGGACACCGTTGGACACCGTTGGACATCGTGGGACACCGTTGGACGACGTTGGACATCGTTGGACATCGTTGGACACCGTTGGACACCGTTGGACACCGTTGGACGACGTTGGACATCGTTGGACACCGTCGGACATCGTTGGACATCGTGGGACACCGTTGGACGACGTTGGACATCGTTGGACATCGTTGGAGACCGTGGGACACCGTTGGACATCGTCGGACATCGTTGGACGTCGTGGGACACCGTTGGACACCGTGGGACATCGTGGGACACCGTTGGACATCGTGGGACACCGTTGGACATCGTCGGACATCGTTGGACATCGTGGGACACCGTTGGACACCGTGGGACATCGTGGGACACCGTTGGACATCGTGGGACACCGTTGGACACCGTTGGACGACGTTGGACATCGTTGGACATCGTTGGACATCGTTGGACACCGTTGGACACCGTGGGACAACGTGGGACAACGTGGGACAACGTGGGACAACGTGGGACAACGTTGGACGACGTTGGACATCGTTGGACACCGTTGGACATCGTTGGACATCGTGGGACACCGTTGGACGACGTTGGACATCGTTGGACATCGTTGGACACCGTTGGACGACGTTGGACATCGTTGGACATCGTTGGACATCGGTGGACATCGTGGGACACCGTTGGACACCGTTGGACACCGTTGGACACCGTTGGACATCGGTGGACACCGTTGGACACCGTTGGACACCGTTGGACGACGTTGGACATCGTTGGACACCGTCGGACATCGTTGGACATCGTGGGACACCGTTGGACGACGTTGGACATCGTTGGACATCGTTGGAGACCGTGGGACACCGTTGGACATCGTCGGACATCGTTGGACACCGTTGGACATCGTTGGACACCGTTGGACATCGTTGGAGACCGTGGGACACCGTTGGACACCGTCGGACATCGTTGGAGACCGTGGGACACCGTTGGACACCGTCGGACATCGTTGGACATCGTGGGACACCGTTGGACGACGTTGGACATCGTTGGACATCGTTGGACACCGTTGGACGACGTTGGACATCGTTGGACATCGTTGGACATCGTTGGACATCGGTGGACATCGTGGGACACCGTTGGACACCGTTGGACACCGTTGGACATCGTGGGACACCGTTGGACGACGTTGGACATCCGTGGACATCGTGGGACACCGTTGGACACCGCTGGACACCGTTGGACACCGTTGGACACCGTGGGACATCGTGGGACACCGTTGGACATCGTGGGACACCGTTGGACACCGTTGGACGACGTTGGACATCGTTGGACATCGTTGGACATCGTTGGACATCGTTGGACACCGTGGGACAACGTGGGACAACGTGGGACAACGTGGGACAACGTGGGACAACGTGGGACAACGTTGGACGACGTTGGACATCGTTGGACACCGTCGGACATCGTTGGACATCGTGGGACACCGTTGGACGACGTTGGACATCGTTGGACATCGTTGGAGACCGTGGGACACCGTTGGACATCGTCGGACATCGTTGGACATCGTGGGACACCGTTGGACACCGTGGGACATCGTGGGACACCGTTGGACATCGTGGGACACCGTTGGACATCGTCGGACATCGTTGGACATCGTGGGACACCGTTGGACACCGTGGGACATCGTGGGACACCGTTGGACATCGTGGGACACCGTTGGACACCGTTGGACGACGTTGGACATCGTTGGACATCGTTGGACATCGTTGGACACCGTTGGACACCGTGGGACAACGTGGGACAACGTGGGACAACGTGGGACAACGTGGGACAACGTTGGACGACGTTGGACATCGTTGGACACCGTTGGACATCGTTGGACATCGTGGGACACCGTTGGACGACGTTGGACATCGTTGGACATCGTTGGACACCGTTGGACGACGTTGGACATCGTTGGACATCGTTGGACATCGGTGGACATCGTGGGACACCGCTGGACACCGTTGGACACCGTTGGACACCGTTGGACATCGGTGGACATCGTTCGACATCGTGGGACACCGTCGGACATCGTTAGACATCGTGGGACACCGTTGGACGACGTTGGACATCGTTGGACATCGTTGGACACCGTTGGACGACGTTGGACATCGTTGGACATCGTTGGACATCGGTGGACATCGTGGGACAACGTGGGACATCATTGGACACCGTTGGACACCGTTGGACACCGTTGGACACCGTTGGACACCGTTGGACACCGTTGGACACCGTTGGACATCGTGGGACACCGTTGGACGACGTTGGACATCCGTGGACATCGTGGGACACCGTTGGACACCGCTGGACACCGTTGGACACCGTTGGACACCGTGGGACATCGTGGGACACCGTTGGACATCGTGGGACACCGTTGGACACCGTTGGACGACGTTGGACATCGTTGGACATCGTTGGACATCGTTGGACACCGTTGGACACCGTGGGACAACGTGGGACAACGTGGGACAACGTGGGACGACGTTGGACATCGTTGGACATCGTGGGACACCGTTGGACGACGTTGGACATCGTTGGACATCGTTGGAGACCGTGGGACACCGTTGGACATCGTCGGACATCGTTGGACATCGTGGGACACCGTTGGACACCGTGGGACATCGTGGGACACCGTTGGACATCGTGGGACACCGTTGGACATCGTCGGACATCGTTGGACATCGTGGGACACCGTTGGACACCGTGGGACATCGTGGGACACCGTTGGACATCGTGGGACACCGTTGGACACCGTTGGACGACGTTGGACATCGTTGGACATCGTTGGACATCGTTGGACACCGTTGGACACCGTGGGACAACGTGGGACAACGTGGGACAACGTGGGACAACGTGGGACAACGTTGGACGACGTTGGACATCGTTGGACATCGTGGGACACCGTTGGACATCGTTGGACATCGTTGGATATCGTGGGACATCGTGGGACACCGTTGGACACCGTTGGACGACGTTGGACATCGTGGGACACCGTTGGACATCGTTGGACACCGTTGGACATCGTTGGACATCGTGGGACACCGTTGGACGACGTTGGACATCGTTGGACATCGTTGGACACCGTTGGACGACGTTGGACATCGTTGGACATCGTTGGACATCGGTGGACACCGTTGGACACCGTTGGACATCGTGGGACACCGTTGGACGACGTTGGACATCGTTGGACATCGTTGGACACCGTTGGACACCGTTGGACACCGTTGGACGACGTTGGACATCGTTGGACACCGTCGGACATCGTTGGACATCGTGGGACACCGTTGGACGACGTTGGACATCGTTGGACATCGTTGGAGACCGTGGGACACCGTTGGACATCGTCGGACATCGTTGGACATCGTGGGACACCGTTGGACACCGTGGGACATCGTGGGACACCGTTGGACATCGTGGGACACCGTTGGACATCGTCGGACATCGTTGGACATCGTGGGACACCGTTGGACACCGTGGGACATCGTGGGACACCGTTGGACATCGTGGGACACCGTTGGACACCGTTGGACGACGTTGGACATCGTTGGACATCGTTGGACATCGTTGGACACCGTTGGACACCGTGGGACAACGTGGGACAACGTGGGACAACGTGGGACAACGTGGGACAACGTTGGACGACGTTGGACATCGTTGGACACCGTTGGACATCGTTGGACATCGTGGGACACCGTTGGACGACGTTGGACATCGTTGGACATCGTTGGACACCGTTGGACGACGTTGGACATCGTTGGACATCGTTGGACACCGTTGGACACCGTTGGACATCGTGGGACACCGTTGGACGACGTTGGACATCCGTGGACATCGTGGGACACCGTTGGACACCGCTGGACACCGTTGGACACCGTTGGACATCGGTGGACATCGTTGGACATCGTGGGACACCGTCGGACATCGTTGGACATCGTGGGACACCGTTGGACGACGTTGGACATCGTTGGACATCGTTGGACACCGTTGGACGACGTTGGACATCGTTGGACATCGTTGGACATCGGTGGACATCGTGGGACACCGTTGGACACCGTTGGACATCGTTGGACATCGTTGGACATCGTTGGACAACGTGGGACAACGTGGGACAACGTGGGACAACGTGGGACAACGTGGGACAACGTGGGACAACGTGGGACAACGTGGGACATCGTTGGACACCGTTGGACACCGTGGGACAACGTGGGACAACGTGGGACAACGTGGGACAACGTGGGACATCATTGGACACCGTTGGACACCGTTGGACACCGTTGGACACCGTTGGACACCGTTGGACATCGTGGGACACCGTTGGACGACGTTGGACATCGTTGGACATCGTTGGACACCGTTGGACACCGTTGGACACCGTTGGACGACGTTGGACATCGTTGGACACCGTTGGACAACGTGGGACAACGTGGGACAACGTGGGACAACGTGGGACAACGTTGGACGACGTTGGACATCGTTGGACATCGTGGGACACCGTTGGACGACGTTGGACATCGTTGGACATCGTTGGAGACCGTTGGACGACGTTGGAGACCGTGGGACACCGTTGGACACCGTTGGACACCGTTGGACATCGTGGGACACCGTTGGACGACGTTGGACATTCGTGGACATCGTGGGACACCGTTGGACACCGCTGGACACCGTTGGACACCGTTGGACATCGGTGGACATCGTTGGACATCGTGGGACACCGTTCGGACATCGTTGGACATCGTGGGACGCCGTTGGACGACGTTGGACATCGTTGGACATCGTTGGACACCGTTGGACGACGTTGGACATCGTTGGACATCGTTGGACATCGGTGGACATCGTGGGACACCGTTGGACACCGTTGGACATCGTTGGACATCGTTGGACATCGTTGGACAACGTGGGACAACGTGGGACAACGTGGGACAACGTGGGACAACGTGGGACAACGTGGGACAACGTGGGACAACGTGGGACATCGTTGGACACCGTTGGACACCGTGGGACAACGTGGGACAACGTGGGACAACGTGGGACAACGTGGGACATCATTGGACACCGTTGGACACCGTTGGACACCGTTGGACACCGTTGGACACCGTTGGACACCGTTGGACATCGTGGGACACCGTTGGACGACGTTGGACATCGTTGGACATCGTTGGACACCGTTGGACACCGTTGGACACCGTTGGACGACGTTGGACATCGTTGGACACCGTCGGACATCGTTGGACATCGTGGGACACCGTTGGACGACGTTGGACATCGTTGGACATCGTTGGACACCGTTGGACGACGTTGGACATCGTTGGACATCGTTGGACATCGGTGGACATCGTGGGACACCGTTGGACACCGTTGGACACCGTTGGACATCGTGGGACACCGTTGGACGACGTTGGACATCCGTGGACATCGTGGGACACCGTTGGACACCGCTGGACACCGTTGGACACCGTTGGACATCGGTGGACATCGTTGGACATCGTGGGACACCGTTGGACACCGTTGGACGACGTTGGACATCGTTGGACATCGTTGGACACCGTTGGACACCGTTGGACACCGTTGGACATCGTTGGACACCGTTGGACATCGTGGGACACCGTTGGACACCGCTGGACATCGTTGGACTTCGTGGGACATCGTGGGACACCGTTGGACATCGTTGGACACCGTTGGACATCGTTGGACACCGTTGGACATCGTTGGAGACCGTGGGACACCGTTGGACATCGTCGGACATCGTTGGACATCGTGGGACACCGTTGGACACCGTGGGACATCGTGGGACACCGTTGGACACCGTTGGACATCGTGGGACATCGTTGGACACCGTTGGACATCGTTGGACACCGTTGGACACCGTTGGACATCGTTGGACATCGTTGGACATCGTGGGACAACGTGGGACAACGTGGGACAACGTGGGACAACGTGGGACAACGTGGGACAACGTGGGACACCGTTGGACACCGTTGGACATCGTTGGACACCGTTGGACATCGTTGGAGACCGTGGGACATCGTTGGAGACCGTGGGACACCGTTGGACATCGTCGGACATCGTTGGACATCGTGGGACACCGTTGGACACCGTGGGACATCGTGGGTCACCGTTGGACATCGTGGGACACCGTTGGACACCGTGGGACACCGTTGGACACCGTTGGACACCGTTGGACACCGTTGGACGACGTTGGACACCGTTGGACATCGTTGGACATGGTGGGACACCGTTGGACGACTTTGGACATCGTTGGACATCGTGGGACACCGTTGGATATCGTTGGACATCGTTGGATATCGTGGGACATCGTGGGACACCGTTGGACACCGTTGGACACCGTTGGACGACGTTGGACATCGTTGGACATCGTTGGACACCGTTGGACACCGTGGGACAACGTGGGACAACGTGGGACAACGTGGGACAACGTGGGACAACGTGGGACAACGTGGGACAAAGTGGGACAACGTGGGACAACGTGGGACAACGTGGGACAACGTGGGACAACGTGGGACATCGTTGGACACCGTTGGACACCGTTGGACACCGTTGGACACCGTTGGACACCGTTGGACATCGTGGGACACCGTTGGACGACGTTGGACATCGTTGGACATCGTTGGACACCGTTGGACACCATTGGACACCGTTGGACGACGTTGGACATCGTTGGACACCGTCGGACATCGTTGGACATCGTGGGAAACCGTTGGACGACGTTGGACATCGTTGGACATCGTTGGACACCGTTGGACGACGTTGGACATCGTTGGACATCGTTGGACATCGGTGGACATCGTGGGACACCGTTGGACACCGTTGGACACCGTTGGACATCGTGGGACACCGTGGGACAACGTGGGACAACGTGGGACAACGTGGGACAACGTGGGACAACGTGGGACAACGTGGGACAACGTGGGACAACGTGGGACACCGTTGGACATCGTTGGACATCGTTGGACACCGTTGGACATCGTTGGACATCGTTGGACATCGTTGGACACCGTTGGACACCGTTGGACGACGTTGGACATCGTTGGACATCGTTGGACATCGTTGGACACCGTTGGACACCGTTGGACGACGTTGGACATCGTTGGACAACGTTGGACATCGTTGGACACCGTTGGACATCGTTGGACACAGTTGGACACCGTTGGACGACGTTGGACATCGTTGGACATCGTTGGACATCGTTGGACATCGTTGGACACCGTTGGACACCGTTGGACACCGTTGGACATCATTGGACACCGTTGGAAACCGTTGGACACCGTTGGACACCGTGGGACAACGTGGGACAACGTGGGACAACGTGGGACAACGTGGGACAACGTGGGACAACGTGGGACAACGTGGGACAACGTGGGACAACGTGGGACAACGTGGGACACCGTTGGACATCGTTGGACAACGTGGGACAACGTGGGACATCGTTGGACACCGTTGGACATCGTTGGACACCGTTGGACACCGTTGGACATCGTTGGACATCGTTGGACATCGTGGGACAACGTGGGACAACGTGGGACAACGTGGGACAACGTGGGACAACGTGGGACACCGTGGGACAACGTGGGACAACGTGGGACAACGTGGGACACCGTTGGACACCGTTGGACATCGTTGGACACCGTTGGACATCGTTGGAGACCGTGGGACACCGTTGGACATCGTCGGACATCGTTGGACATCGTGGGACACCGTTGGACACCGTGGGACATCGTGGGACACCGTTGGACATCGTGGGACACCGTTGGACACCGTGGGACACCGTTGGACACCGTTGGACACCGTTGGACGACGTTGGACACCGTTGGACATCGTTGGACATGGTGGGACACCGTTGGACGACTTTGGACATCGTTGGACATCGTGGGACACCGTTGGACATCGTTGGACATCGTGGGACAACGTGGGACAACGTGGGACAACGTGGGACAACGTGGGACAACGTGGGACACCGTTGGACACCGTTGGACATCGTTGGACACCGTTGGACATCGTTGGAGACCGTGGGACACCGTTGGACATCGTCGGACATCGTTGGACATCGTGGGACACCGTTGGACACCGTGGGACATCGTGGGACACCGTTGGACATCGTGGGACACCGTGGGACATCGTGGGACACCGTTGGACATCGTGGGACACCGTTGGACACCGTGGGACACCGTTGGACACCGTTGGACACCGTTGGACGACGTTGGACACCGTTGGACATCGTTGGACATGGTGGGACACCGTTGGACGACTTTGGACATCGTTGGACATCGTGGGACACCGTTGGATATCGTTGGACATCGCTGGATATCGTGGGACATCGTGGGACACCGTTGGACACCGTTGGACACCGTTGGACGACGTTGGACATCGTTGGACATCGTTGGACACCGTTGGACACCGTGGGACAACGTGGGACAACGTGGGACAACGTGGGACAACGTGGGACAACGTGGGACAACGTGGGACAACGTGGGACAACGTGGGACAACGTGGGACAACGTGGGACAACGTGGGACATCGTTGGACACCGTTGGACACCGTTGGACACCGTTGGACACCGTTGGACACCGTTGGACATCGTGGGACACCGTTGGACGACGTTGGACATCGTTGGACATCGTTGGACACCGTTGGACACCATTGGACACCGTTGGACGACGTTGGACATCGTTGGACACCGTTGGACATCGTTGGACACAGTTGGACACCGTTGGACGACGTTGGACATCGTTGGACATCGTTGGACATCGTTGGACATCGTTGGACACCGTTGGACACCGTTGGACACCGTTGGACATCGTTGGACACCGTTGGAAACCGTTGGACACCGTTGGACACCGTGGGACAACGTGGGACAACGTGGGACAACGTGGGACAACGTGGGACAACGTGGGACAACGTGGGACAACGTGGGACAACGTGGGACAACGTGGGACAACGTGGGACACCGTTGGACATCGTTGGACAACGTGGGACAACGTGGGACATCGTTGGACACCGTTGGACATCGTTGGACACCGTTGGACACCGTTGGACATCGTTGGACATCGTTGGACATCGTGGGACAACGTGGGACAACGTGGGACAACGTGGGACAACGTGGGACAACGTGGGACACCGTTGGACACCGTGGGACACCGTTGGACACCGTTGGACATCGTTGGACACCGTTGGACATCGTTGGACATCGTTGGTCATCGTTGGACACCGTTGGACATCGTTGGACACCGTTGGACACCGTTGGACATCGTTGGACATCGTTGGACATCGTGGGACGACGTTGGACATCGTTGGACACCGTCGGACATCGTCGGACATCGTGGGACACCGTTGGACGACGTTGGACACCGTTGGACGACGTTGGACACCGTTGGACATCGTTGGACATGGTGGGACACCGTTGGACGACGTTGGACATCGTTGGACATCGTGGGACACCGTTGGACATCGTTGGACATCGTTGGACATCGTTGGACATCGTGGGACACCGTTGGACACCGTTGGACGACGTTGGACATCGTGGGACACCGTTGGACATCGTTGGACACCGTTGGACATCGTGGGACACCGTTGGACACCGCTGGACATCGTTGGACATCGTGGGACATCGTGGGACACCGTTGGACATCGTTGGACACCGTTGGACATCGTTGGACACCGTTGGACGACGTTGGACATCGTGGGACACCGTTGGACATCGTTGGACATCGTTGGACACCGTTGGACATCGTTGGACACCGTTGGACACCGTTGGACACCGTTGGACACCGTTGGACATCGGTGGACATCGTGGGACACCGTTGGACACCGTTGGACACCGTTGGACGACGTTGGACATCGTTGGACATCGTTGGACACCGTTGGACACCGTGGGACAACGTGGGACAACGTGGGACAACGTGGGACAACGTGGGACAACGTGGTACATCGTTGGACACCGTTGGACACCTTTGGTCACCGTTGGACACCGTTGGACACCGTTGGACATCGTGGGACGCCGTTGGACGACGTTGGACATCGTTGGACATCGTTGGACACCGTTGGACACCGTTGGACACCGTTGGACGACGTTGGACATCGTTGGACACCGTCGGACATCGTCGGACATCGTGGGACACCGTTGGACGACGTTGGACATCGTTGGACATCGTTGGACACCGTTGGACATCGTTGGACATCGTTGGACATCGTTGGACACCGTTGGACCCCGTTGGACGACGTTGGACATCGTTGGACATCGTTGGACATCGTTGGACACCGTTGGACACCGTTGGACGACGTTGGACATCGTTGGACATCGTTGGACATCGTTGGACACCGTTGGACATCGTTGGACACCGTTGGACACCGTTGGACGACGTTGGACATCGTTGGACATCGTTGGACATCGTTGGACATCGTTGGACACCGTTGGACACCGTTGGACACCGTTGGACATCGTTGGACACCGTTGGAAACCGTTGGACACCGTTGGACACCGTGGGACAACGTGGGACAACGTGGGACAACGTGGGACAACGTGGGACAACGTGGGACAACGTGGAACAACGTGGGACAACGTGGGACAACGTGGGACACCGTTGGACATCGTTGGACAACGTGGGACAACGTGGGACATCGTTGGACACCGTTGGACATCGTTGGACACCGTTGGACACCGTTGGACACCGTTGGACATCGTTGGACATCGTTGGACATCGTGGGACAACGTGGGACAACGTGGGACAACGTGGGACAACGTGGGACAACGTGGGACACCGTTGGACACCGTGGGACACCGTTGGACACCGTTGGACATCGTTGGACACCGTTGGACATCGTTGGACATCGTTGGTCATCGTTGGACACCGTTGGACATCGTTGGACACCGTTGGACACCGTTGGACATCGTTGGACATCGTTGGACATCGTGGGACACCGTTGGACATCGTTGGACACCGTTGGACATCGTTGGACACCGTTGGACATCGTTGGAGACCGTGGGACACCGTTGGACACCGTTGGACACCGTTGGACGACGTTGGACACCGTTGGACATCGTTGGACATGGTGGGACACCGTTGGACGACGTTGGACATCGTTGGACATCGTGGGACACCGTTGGACATCGTTGGACATCGTTGGACATCGTTGGACAACGTGGGACAACGTGGGACAACGTGGGACATCGTTGGACACCGTTGGACACCGTTGGACACCGTTGGACACCGTTGGACACCGTTGGACATCGTGGGACACCGTTGGACGACGTTGGACATCGTTGGACATCGTTGGACACCGTTGGACACCATTGGACACCGTTGGACGACGTTGGACATCGTTGGACACCGTCGGACATCGTTGGACATCGTGGGACACCGTTGGACGACGTTGGACATCGTTGGACATCGTTGGACACCGTTGGACGACGTTGGACAACGTGGGACATCGTTGGACACCGTTGGACATCGTTGGACACCGTTGGACACCGTTGGACATCGTTGGACATCGTTGGACATCGTGGGACAACGTGGGACAACGTGGGACAACGTGGGACAACGTGGGACAACGTGGGACACCGTTGGACACCGTGGGACACCGTTGGACACCGTTGGACATCGTTGGACACCGTTGGACATCGTTGGACATCGTTGGTCATCGTTGGACACCGTTGGACATCGTTGGACACCGTTGGACACCGTTGGACATCGTTGGACATCGTTGGACATCGTGGGACACCGTTGGACATCGTTGGACACCGTTGGACACCGCTGGACATCGTTGGACATCGTGGGACATCGTGGGACACCGTTGGACATCGTTGGACACCGTTGGACATCGTTGGACACCGTTGGACATCGTTGGAGACCGTGGGACACCGTTGGACATCGTCGGACATCGTTGGACATCGTGGGACACCGTTGGACACCGTGGGACATCGTGGGACACCGTTGGACATCGTGGGACACCGTTGGACACCGTGGGACACCGTTGGACACCGTTGGACACCGTTGGACGACGTTGGACACCGTTGGACATCGTTGGACATGGTGGGACAACGTGGGACAACGTGGGACAACGTGGGACATCGTTGGACACCGTTGGACACCTTTGGTCACCGTTGGACACCGTTGGACACCGTTGGACATCGTGGGACGCCGTTGGACGACGTTGGACATCGTTGGACATCGTTGGACACCGTTGGACACCGTTGGACACCGTTGGACGACGTTGGACATCGTTGGACACCGTCGGACATCGTCGGACATCGTGGGACACCGTTGGACGACGTTGGACATCGTTGGACATCGTTGGACACCGTTGGACATCGTTGGACATCGTTGGACATCGTTGGACACCGTTGGACACCGTTGGACGACGTTGGACATCGTTGGACATCGTTGGACATCGTTGGACACCGTTGGACACCGTTGGACGACGTTGGACATCGTTGGACATCGTTGGACATCGTTGGACACCGTTGGACATCGTTGGACACCGTTGGACACCGTTGGACGACGTTGGACATCGTTGGACATCGTTGGACATCGTTGGACATCGTTGGACACCGTTGGACACCGTTGGACACCGTTGGACATCGTTGGACACCGTTGGAAACCGTTGGACACCGTTGGACACCGTGGGACAACGTGGGACAACGTGGGACAACGTGGGACAACGTGGGACAACGTGGGACAACGTGGGACAACGTGGAACAACGTGGGACAACGTGGGACAACGTGGGACACCGTTGGACATCGTTGGACAACGTGGGACAACGTGGGACATCGTTGGACACCGTTGGACATCGTTGGACACCGTTGGACACCGTTGGACATCGTTGGACATCGTTGGACATCGTGGGACAACGTGGGACAACGTGGGACAACGTGGGACAACGTGGGACAACGTGGGACACCGTTGGACACCGTGGGACACCGTTGGACGACGTTGGACATCGTTGGACATCGTTGGACATCGTTGGACATCGTTGGACACCGTTGGACACCGTTGGACACCGTTGGACATCGTTGGACACCGTTGGAAACCGTTGGACACCGTTGGACACCGTGGGACAACGTGGGACAACGTGGGACAACGTGGGACAACGTGGGACAACGTGGGACAACGTGGGACAACGTGGAACAACGTGGGACAACGTGGGACAACGTGGGACACCGTTGGACATCGTTGGACAACGTGGGACAACGTGGGACATCGTTGGACACCGTTGGACATCGTTGGACACCGTTGGACACCGTTGGACACCGTTGGACATCGTTGGACATCGTTGGACATCGTGGGACAACGTGGGACAACGTGGGACAACGTGGGACAACGTGGGACAACGTGGGACACCGTTGGACACCGTGGGACACCGTTGGACACCGTTGGACATCGTTGGACACCGTTGGACATCGTTGGACATCGTTGGTCATCGTTGGACACCGTTGGACATCGTTGGACACCGTTGGACACCGTTGGACATCGTTGGACATCGTTGGACATCGTGGGACACCGTTGGACATCGTTGGACACCGTTGGACATCGTTGGACACCGTTGGACATCGTTGGAGACCGTGGGACACCGTTGGACACCGTTGGACACCGTTGGACGACGTTGGACACCGTTGGACATCGTTGGACATGGTGGGACACCGTTGGACGACGTTGGACATCGTTGGACATCGTGGGACACCGTTGGACATCGTTGGACATCGTTGGACATCGTTGGACAACGTGGGACAACGTGGGACAACGTGGGACATCGTTGGACACCGTTGGACACCGTTGGACACCGTTGGACACCGTTGGACACCGTTGGACATCGTGGGACACCGTTGGACGACGTTGGACATCGTTGGACATCGTTGGACACCGTTGGACACCATTGGACACCGTTGGACGACGTTGGACATCGTTGGACACCGTCGGACATCGTTGGACATCGTGGGACACCGTTGGACGACGTTGGACATCGTTGGACATCGTTGGACACCGTTGGACGACGTTGGACAACGTGGGACATCGTTGGACACCGTTGGACATCGTTGGACACCGTTGGACACCGTTGGACATCGTTGGACATCGTTGGACATCGTGGGACAACGTGGGACAACGTGGGACAACGTGGGACAACGTGGGACAACGTGGGACACCGTTGGACACCGTGGGACACCGTTGGACACCGTTGGACATCGTTGGACACCGTTGGACATCGTTGGACATCGTTGGACATCGTTGGACACCGTTGGACATCGTTGGACACCGTTGGACACCGTTGGACATCGTTGGACATCGTTGGACATCGTGGGACACCGTTGGACATCGTTGGACACCGTTGGACACCGCTGGACATCGTTGGACATCGTGGGACATCGTGGGACACCGTTGGACATCGTTGGACACCGTTGGACATCGTTGGACACCGTTGGACATCGTTGGACACCGTGGGACACCGTTGGACATCGTCGGACATCGTTGGACATCGTGGGACACCGTTGGACACCGTGGGACATCGTGGGACACCGTTGGACATCGTGGGACACCGTTGGACACCGTGGGACACCGTTGGACACCGTTGGACACCGTTGGACGACGTTGGACACCGTTGGACATCGTTGGACATGGTGGGACAACGTGGGACAACGTGGGACAACGTGGGACATCGTTGGACACCGTTGGACACCTTTGGTCACCGTTGGACACCGTTGGACACCGTTGGACATCGTGGGACGCCGTTGGACGACGTTGGACATCGTTGGACATCGTTGGACACCGTTGGACACCGTTGGACATCGTTGGACACCGTTGGACACCGTTGGACGACGTTGGACATCGTTGGACATCGTTGGACATCGTTGGACATCGTTGGACACCGTTGGACACCGTTGGACACCGTTGGACATCGTTGGACACCGTTGGAAACCGTTGGACACCGTTGGACACCGTGGGACAACGTGGGACAACGTGGGACAACGTGGGACAACGTGGGACAACGTGGGACAACGTGGGACAACGTGGAACAACGTGGGACAACGTGGGACAACGTGGGACACCGTTGGACATCGTTGGACAACGTGGGACAACGTGGGACATCGTTGGACACCGTTGGACATCGTTGGACACCGTTGGACACCGTTGGACATCGTTGGACATCGTTGGACATCGTGGGACAACGTGGGACAACGTGGGACAACGTGGGACAACGTGGGACAACGTGGGACACCGTTGGACACCGTGGGACACCGTTGGACACCGTTGGACATCGTTGGACACCGTTGGACATCGTTGGACATCGTTGGTCATCGTTGAACACCGTTGGACATCGTTGGACACCGTTGGACACCGTTGGACATCGTTGGACATCGTTGGACATCGTGGGACACCGTTGGACATCGTTGGACACCGTTGGACACCGCTGGACATCGTTGGACATCGTGGGACATCGTGGGACACCGTTGGACATCGTTGGACACCGTTGGACATCGTTGGAGACCGTGGGACACCGTTGGACATCGTCGGACATCGTTGGACATCGTGGGACACCGTTGGACACCGTGGGACATCGTGGGACACCGTTGGACATCGTGGGACACCGTTGGACACCGTGGGACACCGTTGGACACCGTTGGACACCGTTGGACGACGTTGGACACCGTTGGACATCGTTGGACATGGTGGGACACCGTTGGACGACGTTGGACATCGTTGGACATCGTGGGACACCGTTGGACATCGTTGGACATCGTTGGACATCGTTGGACATCGTGGGACACCGTTGGACACCGTTGGACGACGTTGGACATCGTGGGACACCGTTGGACATCGTTGGACACCGTTGGACATCGTGGGACACCGTTGGACACCGCTGGAAATCGTTGGACATCGTGGGACATCGTGGGACACCGTTGGACATCGTTGGACACCGTTGGACATCGTTGGACACCGTTGGACGACGTTGGACATCGTGGGACACCGTTGGACATCGTTGGACATCGTTGGACACCGTTGGACATCGTTGGACACCGTTGGACACCGTTGGACACCGTTGGACACCGTTGGACATCGGTGGACATCGTGGGACACCGTTGGACACCGTTGGACACCGTTGGACGACGTTGTACATCGTTGGACATCGTTGGACACCGTTGGACACCGTGGGACAACGTGGGACAACGTGGGACAACGTGGGACAACGTGGGACAACGTGGGACATCGTTGGACACCGTTGGACACCTTTGGTCACCGTTGGACACCGTTGGACACCGTTGGACATCGTGGGACGCCGTTGGACGACGTTGGACATCGTTGGACATCGTTGGACACCGTTGGACACCGTTGGACACCGTTGGACGACGTTGGACATCGTTGGACACCGTCGGACATCGTCGGACATCGTGGGACACCGTTGGACGACGTTGGACATCGTTGGACATCGTTGGACACCGTTGGACGACGTTGGACATCGTTGGACATCGTTGGACATCGGTGGACATCGTGGGACACCGTTGGACACCGTTGGACACCGTTGGACATCGTGGGACACCGTTGGACGACGTTGGACATCCGTGGACATCGTGGGACACCGTTGGACACCGTTGGACACCGTTGGACACCGTTGGACACCGTTGGACACCGTTGGACACCGTGGGACACCGTTGGACATCGTGGGACACCGTTGGACGACGTTGGACATCGTTGGACATCGTTGGACACCGTTGGACGACGTTGGACACCGTTGGACACCGTGGGACAACGTGGGACAACGTGGGACAACGTGGGACAACGTGGGACAACGTGGGACATCGTTGGACACCGTTGGACACCTTTGGTCACCGTTGGACACCGTTGGACACCGTTGGACATCGTGGGACGCCGTTGGACGACGTTGGACATCGTTGGACATCGTTGGACACCGTTGGACACCGTTGGACACCGTTGGACGACGTTGGACATCGTTGGACACCGTCGGACATCGTCGGACATCGTGGGACACCGTTGGACGACGTTGGACATCGTTGGACATCGTTGGACACCGTTGGACGACGTTGGACATCGTTGGACATCGTTGGACATCGGTGGACATCGTGGGACACCGTTGGACACCGTTGGACACCGTTGGACATCGTGGGACACCGTTGGACGACGTTGGACATCCGTGGACATCGTGGGACACCGTTGGACACCGTTGGACACCGTTGGACACCGTTGGACACCGTTGGACACCGTTGGACACCGTGGGACACCGTTGGACATCGTGGGACACCGTTGGACGACGTTGGACATCGTTGGACATCGTTGGACACCGTTGGACGACGTTGGACACCGTTGGACATCGTTGGACATCGTGGGACATCGTTGGACATCGTTGGACATCGTTGGACATCGTTGGACACCGTTGGACATCGTTGGACACCGTTGGACATCGTTGGACACCGTTGGAAACCGTTGGACACCGTTGGACACCGTGGGACAACGTGGGACAACGTGGGACAACGTGGGACAACGTGGGACACCGTTGGACATCGGTGGACATCGTTGGACACCGTTGGACATCGTTGGACATCGTTGGACACCGTTGGACACCGTTGGACGACGTTGGACATCGTGGGACACCGTTGGACATCGTTGGACATCGTGGGACACCGTTGGACGACGTTGGACACCGTTGGACACCGTTGGACATCGGTGGACATCGTGGGACACCGTTGGACACCGTTGGACACCGTTGGACGACGTTGGACATCGTTGGACATCGTTGGACACCGTTGGACATCGTTGGACATCGTTGGACATCGTTGGACATCGTTGGACATCGTTGGACACCGTTGGACATCGTGGGACACCGTTGGACACCGCTGGACATCGTTGGACATCGTGGGACATCGTCGGACACCGTTGGACATCGTTGGACACCGTTGGACATCGTGGGACACCGTTGGACACCGCTGGACATCGGTGGACATCGTGGGACATCGTCGGACACCGTTGGACATCGTTGGACACCGTTGGACATCGTTGGACACCGTTGGACACCGTTGGACACCGTTGGACATCGTGGGACACCGTTGGACATCGTTGGACACCGTTGGACACCGTTGGACATCGTTGGACATCGTTGGACATCGTAGGACACCGTTGGACATCGTTGGACACCGTTGGACATCGTGGGACACCGTTGGACACCGTTGGACATCGTGGGACACCGTTGGACGACGTTGGACATCGTTGGACATCGTTGGACACCGTTGGACACCGTTGGACACCGTTGGACATCGGTGGACATCGTTGGACACCGTTGGACACCGTTGGACACCGTTGGACATCGTGGGACACCGTTGGACATCGTTGGACACCGTTGGACACCGTTGGACATCGTTAGACATCGTTGGACATCGTGGGACACCGTTGGACATCGTTGGACACCGTTGGACATCGTGGGACATCGTCGGACACCGTTGGACATCGTGGGACACCGTTAGACATCGTTGGACATCGTGGGACACCGTTGGACACCGTTGGACACCGTTGGACACCGTTGGACGACGTTGGACATCGTTGGACATCGTGGGACACCGTTGGACATCGTGGGACACCGTTGGACATCGTGGGACACCGTTGGACATCGTTGGACACCGTTGGACATCGTGGGACACCGTTGGACGACGTTGGACATCGTGGGACACCGTTGGACATCGTTGGACATCGTGGGACACCGTTGGACGACGTTGGACACCGTTGGACACCGTTGGACATCGGTGGACATCGTGGGACACCGTTGGACACCGTTGGACACCGTTGGACGACGTTGGACATCGTTGGACATCGTTGGACACCGTTGGACATCGTTGGACATCGTTGGACATCGTTGGACATCGTTGGACATCGTTGGACACCGTTGGACATCGTGGGACACCGTTGGATACCGCTGGACATCGTTGGACATCGTGGGACATCGTCGGACACCGTTGGACATCGTTGGACACCGCTGGACATCGTGGGACACCGTTGGACACCGCTGGACATCGGTGGACATCGTGGGACATCGTCGGACACCGTTGGACATCGTTGGACACCGTTGGACATCGTTGGACACCGTTGGACACCGTTGGACACCGTTGGACATCGTGGGACACCGTTGGACATCGTTGGACACCGTTGGACACCGTTGGACATCGTTGGACATCGTTGGACATCGTGGGACACCGTTGGACATCGTTGGACACCGTTGGACATCGTGGGACACCGTTGGACACCGTTGGACACCGTTGGACACCGTTGGACGACGTTGGACATCGTTGGACATCGTGGGACACCGTTGGACATCGTGGGACACCGTTGGACACAGTTGGACACCGTTGGACACCGTTGGACGACGTTGGACATCGTGGGAAATCGTGGGACAACGTTGGACATCGTTGGACACCGTTGGACACCGTTGGACATCGTTGGACATCGTTGGACATCGTGGGACACCGTTGGACACCGTTGGACATCGTGGGACACCGCTGGACGACGTTGGACATCGTTGGACATCGTTGGACATCGTTGGACACCGTTGGACACCGTTGGACGACGTTGGACATCGTTGGACATCGTTGGACATCGTTGGACACCGTTGGACATCGTTGGACACCGTTGGACACCGTTGGACGACGTTGGACATCGTTGGACATCGTTGGACATCGTTGGACACCGTTGGACACCGTTGGACACCGTTGGACATCGTTGGACACCGTTGGAAACCGTTGGACACCGTTGGACACCGTGGGACAACGTGGGACAACGTGGGACAACGTGGGACAACGTGGGACAACGTGGGACAACGTGGGACAACGTGGGACAACGTGGGACAACGTGGGACAACGTGGGACACCGTTGGACATCGTTGGACAACGTGGGACAACGTGGGACATCGTTGGACACCGTTGGACATCGTTGGACACCGTTGGACATCGTGGGACAACGTGGGACAACGTGGGACAACGTGGGACAACGTGGGACAACGTGGGACACCGTTGGACACCGTTGGACATCGTTGGACATCGTTGGACACCGTTGGACACAGTTGGACGACGTTGGACATCGTGGGACACCGTTGGACATCGTTGGACATCGTGGGACACCGTTGGACGACGTTGGACACCGTTGGACACCGTTGGACATCGGTGGACATCGTGGGACACCGTTGGACACCGTTGGACACCGTTGGACGACGTTGGACATCGTTGGACATCGTTGGACACCGTTGGACATCGTTGGACATCGTTGGACATCGTTGGACATCGTTGGACATCGTTGGACACCGTTGGACATCGTGGGACACCGTTGGACACCGCTGGACATCGTTGGACATCGTGGGACATCGTCGGACACCGTTGGACATCGTTGGACACCGTTGGACATCGTGGGACACCGTTGGACATCGTTGGACACCGTTGGACATCGTGGGACAACGTGGGACAACGTGGGACAACGTGGGACAACGTGGGACAACGTGGGACACCGTTGGACACCGTTGGACATCGTTGGACATCGTTGGACACCGTTGGACACAGTTGGACGACGTTGGACATCGTGGGACACCGTTGGACATCGTTGGACATCGTGGGACACCGTTGGACGACGTTGGACACCGTTGGACACCGTTGGACATCGGTGGACATCGTGGGACACCGTTGGACACCGTTGGACACCGTTGGACGACGTTGGACATCGTTGGACATCGTTGGACACCGTTGGACATCGTTGGACATCGTTGGACATCGTTGGACATCGTTGGACATCGTTGGACACCGTTGGACATCGTGGGACACCGTTGGACACCGCTGGACATCGTTGGACATCGTGGGACATCGTCGGACACCGTTGGACATCGTTGGACACCGTTGGACATCGTGGGACACCGTTGGACACCGCTGGACATCGGTGGACATCGTGGGACATCGTCGGACACCGTTGGACATCGTTGGACACCGTTGGACATCGTTGGACACCGTTGGACACCGTTGGACACCGTTGGACATCGTGGGACACCGTTGGACATCGTTGGACACCGTTGGACACCGTTGGACATCGTTGGACATCGTTGGACATCGTGGGACACCGTTGGACATCGTGGGACACCGTTGGACACAGTTGGACACCGTTGGACACCGTTGGACGACGTTGGACATCGTGGGAAATCGTGGGACAACGTTGGACATCGTTGGACACCGTTGGACACCGTTGGACATCGTTGGACATCGTTGGACATCGTGGGACACCGTTGGACACCGTTGGACATCGTGGGACACCGTTGGACGACGTTGGACATCGTTGGACATCGTTGGACACCGTTGGACATCGTGGGACACCGTTGGATATCGTTGGACATCGTTGGATATCGTGGGACATCGTGGGACACCGTTGGACACCGTTGGACACCGTTGGACGACGTTGGACATCGTTGGACATCGTTGGACACCGTTGGACACCGTGGGACAACGTGGGACAACGTGGGACAACGTGGGACAACGTGGGACAACGTGGGACAACGTGGGACAACGTGGGACAACGTGGGACAACGTGGGACAACGTGGGACAACGTGGGACAACGTGGGACAACGTGGGACAACGTGGGACAACGTGGGACATCGTTGGACATCGTTGGACATCGTTGGACATCGTTGGACACCGTTGGACACCGTTGGACACCGTTGGACATCGTTGGACACCGTTGGAAACCGTTGGACACCGTTGGACACCGTGGGACAACGTGGGACAACGTGGGACAACGTGGGACAACGTGGGACAACGTGGGACAACGTGGGACAACGTGGGACAACGTGGGACAACGTGGGACAACGTGGGACACCGTTGGACATCGTTGGACAACGTGGGACAACGTGGGACATCGTTGGACACCGTTGGACATCGTTGGACACCGTTGGACACCGTTGGACATCGTTGGACATCGTTGGACATCGTGGGACAACGTGGGACAACGTGGGACAACGTGGGACAACGTGGGACAACGTGGGACACCGTGGGACAACGTGGGACAACGTGGGACAACGTGGGACACCGTTGGACACCGTTGGACATCGTTGGACACCGTTGGACATCGTTGGAGACCGTGGGACACCGTTGGACATCGTCGGACATCGTTGGACATCGTGGGACACCGTTGGACACCGTGGGACATCGTGGGACACCGTTGGACATCGTGGGACACCGTTGGACACCGTGGGACACCGTTGGACACCGTTGGACACCGTTGGACGACGTTGGACACCGTTGGACATCGTTGGACATGGTGGGACACCGTTGGACGACTTTGGACATCGTTGGACATCGTGGGACACCGTTGGACATCGTTGGACATCGTGGGACAACGTGGGACAACGTGGGACAACGTGGGACAACGTGGGACAACGTGGGACAACGTGGGACACCGTTGGACACCGTTGGACATCGTTGGACACCGTTGGACATCGTTGGAGACCGTGGGACACCGTTGGACATCGTCGGACATCGTTGGACATCGTGGGACACCGTTGGACACCGTGGGACATCGTGGGACACCGTTGGACATCGTGGGACACCGTTGGACACCGTGGGACACCGTTGGACACCGTTGGACACCGTTGGACGACGTTGGACACCGTTGGACATCGTTGGACATGGTGGGACACCGTTGGACGACTTTGGACATCGTTGGACATCGTGGGACACCGTTGGATATCGTTGGACATCGTTGGATATCGTGGGACATCGTGGGACACCGTTGGACACCGTTGGACACCGTTGGACGACGTTGGACATCGTTGGACATCGTTGGACACCGTTGGACACCGTGGGACAACGTGGGACAACGTGGGACAACGTGGGACAACGTGGGACAACGTGGGACAACGTGGGACAACGTGGGACAACGTGGGACAACGTGGGACAACGTGGGACAACGTGGGACATCGTTGGACACCGTTGGACACCGTTGGACACCGTTGGACACCGTTGGACACCGTTGGACATCGTGGGACACCGTTGCACGACGTTGGACATCGTTGGACATCGTTGGACACCGTTGGACACCATTGGACACCGTTGGACGACGTTGGACATCGTTGGACACCGTCGGACATCGTTGGACATCGTGGGACACCGTTGGACGACGTTGGACATCGTTGGACATCGTTGGACACCGTTGGACGACGTTGGACATCGTTGGACATCGTTGGACATCGGTGGACATCGTGGGACACCGTTGGACACCGTTGGACACCGTTGGACATCGTGGGACACCGTGGGACAACGTGGGACAACGTGGGACAACGTGGGACAACGTGGGACAACGTGGGACAACGTGGGACAACGTGGGACAACGTGGGACACCGTTGGACATCGTTGGACATCGTTGGACACCGTTGGACATCGTTGGACATCGTTGGACATCGTTGGACACCGTTGGACACCGTTGGACGACGTTGGACATCGTTGGACATCGTTGGACATCGTTGGACACCGTTGGACACCGTTGGACGACGTTGGACATCGTTGGACATCGTTGGACATCGTTGGACACCGTTGGACATCGTTGGACACAGTTGGACACCGTTGGACGACGTTGGACATCGTTGGACATCGTTGGACATCGTTGGACATCGTTGGACACCGTTGGACACCGTTGGACACCGTTGGACATCGTTGGACACCGTTGGAAACCGTTGGACACCGTTGGACACCGTGGGACAACGTGGGACAACGTGGGACAACGTGGGACAACGTGGGACAATGTGGGACAACGTGGGACAACGTGGGACAACGTGGGACACCGTTGGACATCGTTGGACAACGTGGGACAACGTGGGACATCGTTGGACACCGTTGGACATCGTTGGACACCGTTGGACATCGTGGGACAACGTGGGACAACGTGGGACAACGTGGGACAACGTGGGACAACGTGGGACACCGTTGGACACCGTTGGACATCGTTGGACATCGTTGGACACCGTTGGACACAGTTGGACGACGTTGGACATCGTGGGACACCGTTGGACATCGTTGGACATCGTGGGACACCGTTGGACGACGTTGGACACCGTTGGACACCGTTGGACATCGGTGGACATCGTGGGACACCGTTGGACACCGTTGGACACCGTTGGACGACGTTGGACATCGTTGGACATCGTTGGACACCGTTGGACATCGTTGGACATCGTTGGACATCGTTGGACATCGTTGGACATCGTTGGACACCGTTGGACATCGTGGGACACCGTTGGACACCGCTGGACATCGTTGGACATCGTGGGACATCGTCGGACACCGCTGGACATCGTTGGACACCGTTGGACATCGTGGGACACCGTTGGACACCGCTGGACATCGGTGGACATCGTGGGACATCGTCGGACACCGTTGGACATCGTTGGACACCGTTGGACATCGTTGGACACCGTTGGACACCGTTGGACACCGTTGGACATCGTGGGACACCGTTGGACATCGTTGGACACCGTTGGACACCGTTGGACATCGTTGGACATCGTTGGACATCGTGGGACACCGTTGGACATCGTGGGACACCGTTGGACACAGTTGGACACCGTTGGACACCGTTGGACGACGTTGGACATCGTGGGAAATCGTGGGACAACGTTGGACATCGTTGGACACCGTTGGACACCGTTGGACATCGTGGGACACCGTTGGATATCGTTGGACATCGTTGGATATCGTGGGACATCGTGGGACACCGTTGGACACCGTTGTACACCGTTGGACGACGTTGGACACCGTTGGACATCGTGGGACACCGTTGGATATCGTTGGACATCGTTGGATATCGTGGGACATCGTGGGACACCGTTGGACACCGTTGGACACCGTTGGACGACGTTGGACATCGTTGGACATCGTTGGACACCGTTGGACACCGTGGGACAACGTGGGACAACGTGGGACAACGTGGGACAACGTGGGACAACGTGGGACAACGTGGGACAACGTGGGACAACGTGGGACAACGTGGGACAACGTGGGACAACGTGGGACAACGTGGGACATCGTTGGACATCGTTGGACATCGTTGGACATCGTTGGACACCGTTGGACACCGTTGGACACCGTTGGACATCGTTGGACACCGTTGGAAACCGTTGGACACCGTTGGACACCGTGGGACAACGTGGGACAACGTGGGACAACGTGGGACAACGTGGGACAACGTGGGACAACGTGGGACAACGTGGGACAACGTGGGACAACGTGGGACAACGTGGGACACCGTTGGACATCGTTGGACAACGTGGGACAACGTGGGACATCGTTGGACACCGTTGGACATCGTTGGACACCGTTGGACACCGTTGGACATCGTTGGACATCGTTGGACATCGTGGGACAACGTGGGACAACGTGGGACAACGTGGGACAACGTGGGACAACGTGGGACACCGTGGGACAACGTGGGACAACGTGGGACAACGTGGGACACCGTTGGACACCGTTGGACATCGTTGGACACCGTTGGACATCGTTGGAGACCGTGGGACACCGTTGGACAACGTGGGACAACGTGGGACAACGTGGGACAACGTGGGACAACGTGGGACAACGTGGGACACCGTTGGACACCGTTGGACACCGTTGGACGACGTTGGACACCGTTGGACATCGTTGGACATGGTGGGACACCGTTGGACGACTTTGGACATCGTTGGACATCGTGGGACACCGTTGGACATCGTTGGACATCGTGGGACAACGTGGGACAACGTGGGACAACGTGGGACAACGTGGGACAACGTGGGACAACGTGGGACACCGTTGGACACCGTTGGACATCGTTGGACACCGTTGGACATCGTTGGAGACCGTGGGACACCGTTGGACATCGTCGGACATCGTTGGACATCGTGGGACACCGTTGGACACCGTGGGACATCGTGGGACACCGTTGGACATCGTGGGACACCGTTGGACACCGTGGGACACCGTTGGACACCGTTGGACATCGTTGGACACCGTTGGAAACCGTTGGACACCGTTGGACACCGTGGGACAACGTGGGACAACGTGGGACAACGTGGGACAACGTGGGACAACGTGGGACAACGTGGGACAACGTGGGACAACGTGGGACAACGTGGGACAACGTGGGACACCGTTGGACATCGTTGGACAACGTGGGACAACGTGGGACATCGTTGGACACCGTTGGACATCGTTGGACACCGTTGGACACCGTTGGACATCGTTGGACATCGTTGGACATCGTGGGACAACGTGGGACAACGTGGGACAACGTGGGACAACGTGGGACAACGTGGGACACCGTTGGACACCGTGGGACACCGTTGGACACCGTTGGACATCGTTGGACACCGTTGGACATCGTTGGACATCGTTGGTCATCGTTGGACACCGTTGGACGACGTTGGACATCGTGGGACACCGTTGGACATCGTTGGACATCGTTGGACATCGTGGGACACCGTTGGACATCGTTGGACACCGTTGGACACCGCTGGACATCGTTGGACATCGTGGGACATCGTGGGACACCGTTGGACATCGTTGGACACCGTTGGACATCGTTGGACACCGTTGGACATCGTTGGAGACCGTGGGACACCGTTGGACATCGTCGGACATCGTTGGACATCGTGGGACACCTTTGGACACCGTGGGACATCGTGGGACACCGTTGGACATCGTGGGACACCGTTGGACACCGTGGGACACCGTTGGACACCGTTGGACACCGTTGGACGACGTTGGACACCGTTGGACATCGTTGGACATGGTGGGACACCGTTGGACGACGTTGGACATCGTTGGACATCGTGGGACACCGTTGGACATCGTTGGACATCGTTGGACATCGTTGGACATCGTGGGACACCGTTGGACACCGTTGGACGACGTTGGACATCGTGGGACACCGTTGGACATCGTTGGACACCGTTGGACATCGTGGGACACCGTTGGACACCGTTGGACATCGTTGGACATCGTGGGACATCGTGGGACACCGTTGGACATCGTTGGACACCGTTGGACATCGTTGGACACCGTTGGACGACGTTGGACATCGTGGGACACCGTTGGACATCGTTGGACATCGTTGGACACCGTTGGACATCGTTGGACACCGTTGGACACCGTTGGACACCGTTGGACACCGTTGGACATCGGTGGACATCGTGGGACACCGTTGGACACCGTTGGACACCGTTGGACGACGTTGGACATCGTTGGACATCGTTGGACACCGTTGGACACCGTGGGACAACGTGGGACAACGTGGGACAACGTGGGACAACGTGGGACAACGTGGTACATCGTTGGACATCGTTGGACATCGTTGGACATCGTGGGACACCGTTGGACACCGTTGGACGACGTTGGACATCGTGGGACACCGTTGGACATCGTTGGACACCGTTGGACATCGTGGGACACCGTTGGACACCGCTGGACATCGTTGGACATCGTGGGACATCGTGGGACACCGTTGGACATCGTTGGACACCGTTGGACATCGTTGGACACCGTTGGACGACGTTGGACATCGTGGGACACCGTTGGACATCGTTGGACATCGTTGGACACCGTTGGACATCGTTGGACACCGTTGGACACCGTTGGACACCGTTGGACACCGTTGGACATCGGTGGACATCGTGGGACACCGTTGGACACCGTTGGACACCGTTGGACGACGTTGTACATCGTTGGACATCGTTGGACACCGTTGGACACCGTGGGACAACGTGGGACAACGTGGGACAACGTGGGACAACGTGGGACAACGTGGGACATCGTTGGACACCGTTGGACACCTTTGGTCACCGTTGGACACCGTTGGACACCGTTGGACATCGTGGGACGCCGTTGGACGACGTTGGACATCGTTGGACATCGTTGGACACCGTTGGACACCGTTGGACACCGTTGGACGACGTTGGACATCGTTGGACACCGTCGGACATCGTCGGACATCGTGGGACACCGTTGGACGACGTTGGACATCGTTGGACATCGTTGGACACCGTTGGACGACGTTGGACATCGTTGGACATCGTTGGACATCGGTGGACATCGTGGGACACCGTTGGACACCGTTGGACACCGTTGGACATCGTGGGACACCGTTGGACGACGTTGGACATCCGTGGACATCGTGGGACACCGTTGGACACCGTTGGACACCGTTGGACACCGTGGGACACCGTTGGACACCGTTGGACACCGTGGGACACCGTTGGACATCGTGGGACACCGTTGGACGACGTTGGACATCGTTGGACATCGTTGGACACCGTTGGACGACGTTGGACACCGTTGGACATCGTTGGACATCGTGGGACATCGTTGGACATCGTTGGACATCGTTGGACATCGTTGGACACCGTTGGACATCGTTGGACACCGTTGGACATCGATGGACACCGTTGGACATCGTGGGACACCGTTGGACACCGTTGGACACCGTTGGACGACGTTGGACATCGTTGGACATCGTTGGACACCGTTGGACATCGTTGGACATCGTTGGACATCGTTGGACACCGTTGGACATCGTGGGACACCGTTGGACACCGCTGGACATCGTTGGACATCGTGGGACATCGTCGGACACCGTTGGACATCGTTGGACACCGTTGGACATCGTGGGACACCGTTGGACACCGCTGGACATCGGTGGACATCGTGGGACATCGTCGGACACCGTTGGACATCGTTGGACACCGTTGGACATCGTTGGACACCGTTGGACATCGTTGGACACCGTTGGACATCGTGGGACACCGTTGGACATCGTTGGACACCGTTGGACACCGTTGGACATCGTTGGACATCGTTGGACATCGTGGGACACCGTTGGACATCGTTGGACACCGTTGGACATCGTGGGACACCGTTGGACACCGTTGGACATCGTGGGACACCGTTGGACGACGTTGGACATCGTTGGACATCGTTGGACACCGTTGGACACCGTTGGACACCGTTGGACATCGGTGGACATCGTTGGACACCGTTGGACACCGTTGGACACCGTTGGACATCGTGGGACACCGTTGGACATCGTTGGACACCGTTGGACACCGTTGGACATCGTTGGACATCGTTGGACATCGTGGGACACCGTTGGACATCGTTGGACACCGTTGGACATCGTGGGACATCGTCGGACACCGTTGGACATCGTGGGACACCGTTAGACATCGTTGGACATCGTTGGACACCGTTGGACACCGTTGGACACCGTTGGACACCGTTGGACGACGTTGGACATCGTTGGACATCGTGGGACACCGTTGGACATCGTGGGACACCGTTGGACATCGTGGGACACCGTTGGACATCGTTGGACACCGTTGGACATCGTGGGACACCGTTGGACGACGTTGGACATCGTGGGACACCGTTGGACATCGTTGGACATCGTGGGACACCGTTGGACGACGTTGGACACCGTTGGACACCGTTGGACATCGGTGGACATCGTGGGACACCGTTGGACACCGTTGGACACCGTTGGACGACGTTGGACATCGTTGGACATCGTTGGACACCGTTGGACATCGTTGGACATCGTTGGACATCGTTGGACATCGTTGGACATCGTTGGACACCGTTGGACATCGTGGGACACCGTTGGATACCGCTGGACATCGTTGGACATCGTGGGACATCGTCGGACACCGTTGGACATCGTTGGACACCGCTGGACATCGTGGGACACCGTTGGACACCGCTGGACATCGGTGGACATCGTGGGACATCGTCGGACACCGTTGGACATCGTTGGACACCGTTGGACATCGTTGGACACCGTTGGACACCGTTGGACACCGTTGGACATCGTGGGACACCGTTGGACATCGTTGGACATCGTTGGACATCGTGGGACACCGTTGGACATCGTTGGACACCGTTGGACATCGTGGGACACCGTTGGACGACGTTGGACATCGTTGGACATCATTGGACACCGTTGGACATCGTGGGACACCGTTGGACATCGTTGGACATCGTGGGACACCGTTGGACACCGTTGGACACCGTTGGACACCGTTGGACGACGTTGGACATCGTTGGACATCGTGGGACACCGTTGGACATCGTGGGACACCGTTGGACACAGTTGGACACCGTTGGACACCGTTGGACGACGTTGGACATCGTGGGAAATCGTGGGACAACGTTGGACATCGTTGGACACCGTTGGACACCGTTGGACATCGTTGGACATCGTTGGACATCGTGGGACACCGTTGGACACCGTTGGACATCGTGGGACACCGCTGGACGACGTTGGACATCGTTGGACATCGTTGGACATCGTTGGACACCGTTGGACACCGTTGGACGACGTTGGACATCGTTGGACATCGTTGGACATCGTTGGACACCGTTGGACATCGTTGGACACCGTTGGACAACGTTGGACGACGTTGGACATCGTTGGACATCGTTGGACATCGTTGGACACCGTTGGACACCGTTGGACACCGTTGGACATCGTTGGACACCGTTGGAAACCGTTGGACACCGTTGGACACCGTGGGACAACGTGGGACAACGTGGGACAACGTGGGACAACGTGGGACAACGTGGGACAACGTGGGACAACGTGGGACAACGTGGGACAACGTGGGACAACGTGGGACAGCGTGGGACACCGTTGGACATCGTTGGACAACGTGGGACAACGTGGGACATCGTTGGACACCGTTGGACATCGTTGGACACCGTTGGACATCGTGGGACAACGTGGGACAACGTGGGACAACGTGGGACAACGTGGGACAACGTGGGACAACGTGGGACAACGTGGGACAACGTGGGACAACGTGGGACAACGTGGGACAACGTGGGACATCGTTGGACACCGTTGGACACCGTTGGACACCGTTGGACACCGTTGGACACCGTTGGACACCGTTGGACATCGTGGGACATCGTGGGACACCGTTGGACATCGTTGGACATCGTTGGACACCGTTGGACATCGTTGGACACCGTTGGACACCGTTGGACACCGTTGGACACCGTTGGACATCGGTGGACATCGTGGGACACCGTTGGACACCGTTGGACACCGTTGGACGACGTTGTACATCGTTGGACATCGTTGGACACCGTTGGACACCGTGGGACAACGTGGGACAACGTGGGACAACGTGGGACAACGTGGGACAACGTGGGACATCGTTGGACACCGTTGGACACCTTTGGTCACCGTTGGACACCGTTGGACACCGTTGGACATCGTGGGACGCCGTTGGACGACGTTGGACATCGTTGGACATCGTTGGACACCGTTGGACACCGTTGGACACCGTTGGACGACGTTGGACATCGTTGGACACCGTCGGACATCGTCGGACATCGTGGGACACCGTTGGACGACGTTGGACATCGTTGGACATCGTTGGACACCGTTGGACGACGCTGGACATCGTTGGACATCGTTGGACATCGGTGGACATCGTGGGACACCGTTGGACACCGTTGGACACCGTTGGACATCGTGGGACACCGTTGGACGACGTTGGACATCCGTGGACATCGTGGGACACCGTTGGACACCGTTGGACACCGTTGGACACCGTTGGACACCGTTGGACACCGTTGGACACCGTGGGACACCGTTGGACATCGTGGGACACCGTTGGACGGCGTTGGACATCGTTGGACATCGTTGGACACCGTTGGACGACGTTGGACACCGTTGGACATCGTTGGACATCGTGGGACATCGTTGGACATCGTTGGACATCGTTGGACATCGTTGGACACCGTTGGACATCGTTGGACACCGTTGGACATCGTTGGACACCGTTGGAAACCGTTGGACACCGTTGGACACCGTGGGACAACGTGGGACAACGTGGGACAACGTGGGACAACGTGGGACAACGTGGGACAACGTGGGACAACGTGGGACAACGTGGGACACCGTTGGACATCGGTGGACATCGTTGGACACCGTTGGACATCGTTGGACATCGTTGGACACCGTTGGACACCGTTGGACGACGTTGGACATCGTGGGACACCGTTGGACATCGTTGGACATCGTGGGACACCGTTGGACGACGTTGGACACCGTTGGACACCGTTGGAGATCGGTGGACATCGTGGGACACCGTTGGACACCGTTGGACACCGTTGGACGACGTTGGACATCGTTGGACATCGTTGGACACCGTTGGACATCGTTGGACATCGTTGGACATCGTTGGACATCGTTGGACATCGTTGGACACCGTTGGACATCGTGGGACACCGTTGGACACCGCTGGACATCGTTGGACATCGTGGGACATCGTCGGACACCGTTGGACATCGTTGGACACCGTTGGACATCGTGGGACACCGTTGGACACCGCTGGACATCGGTGGACATCGTGGGACATCGTCGGACACCGTTGGACATCGTTGGACACCGTTGGACATCGTTGGACACCGTTGGACACCGTTGGACACCGTTGGACATCGTGGGACACCGTTGGACATCGTTGGACACCGTTGGACACCGTTGGACATCGTTGGACATCGTTGGACATCGTGGGACACCGTTGGACATCGTTGGACACCGTTGGACATCGTGGGACACCGTTGGACACCGTTGGACATCGTGGGACACCGTTGGACGACGTTGGACATCGTTGGACATCGTTGGACACCGTTGGACACCGTTGGACACCGTTGGACATCGGTGGACATCGTTGGACACCGTTGGACACCGTTGGACACCGTTGGACATCGTGGGACACCGTTGGACATCGTTGGACACCGTTGGACACCGTTGGACATCGTTGGACATCGTTGGACATCGTGGGACACCGTTGGACATCGTTGGACACCGTTGGACATCGTGGGACATCGTCGGACACCGTTGGACATCGTGGGACACCGTTAGACATCGTTGGACATCGTGGGACACCGTTGGACACCGTTGGACACCGTTGGACACCGTTGGACACCGTTGGACGACGTTGGACATCGTTGGACATCGTGGGACACCGTTGGACATCGTGGGACGCCGTTGGACGACGTTGGACATCGTTGGACATCGTTGGACACCGTTGGACACCGTTGGACACCGTTGGACGACGTTGGACATCGTTGGACACCGTCGGACATCGTCGGACATCGTGGGACACCGTTGGACGACGTTGGACATCGTTGGACATCGTTGGACACCGTTGGACATCGTTGGACATCGTTGGACATCGTTGGACACCGTTGGACACCGTTGGACGACGTTGGACATCGTTGGACATCGTTGGACATCGTTGGACACCGTTGGACACCGTTGGACGACGTTGGACATCGTTGGACATCGTTGGACATCGTTGGACACCGTTGGACATCGTTGGACACCGTTGGACACCGTTGGACGACGTTGGACATCGTTGGACATCGTGGGACATCGTGGGACACCGTTGGACATCGTTGGACACCGTTGGACATCGTTGGACACCGTTGGACATCGTTGGAGACCGTGGGACACCGTTGGACATCGTCGGACATCGTTGGACATCGTGGGACACCGTTGGACACCGTGGGACATCGTGGGACACCGTTGGACATCGTGGGACACCGTTGGACACCGTGGGACACCGTTGGACACCGTTGGACACCGTTGGACGACGTTGGACACCGTTGGACATCGTTGGACATGGTGGGACAACGTGGGACAACGTGGGACAACGTGGGACATCGTTGGACACCGTTGGACACCTTTGGTCACCGTTGGACACCGTTGGACACCGTTGGACATCGTGGGACGCCGTTGGACGACGTTGGACATCGTTGGACATCGTTGGACACCGTTGGACACCGTTGGACACCGTTGGACGACGTTGGACATCGTTGGACACCGTCGGACATCGTTGGACATCGTGGGACACCGTTGGACGACGTTGGACATCGTTGGACATCGTTGGACACCGTTGGACATCGTTGGACATCGTTGGACATCGTTGGACACCGTTGGACACCGTTGGACGACGTTGGACATCGTTGGACATCGTTGGACATCGTTGGACACCGTTGGACACCGTTGGACGACGTTGGACATCGTTGGACATCGTTGGACATCGTTGGACACCGTTGGACATCGTTGGACACCGTTGGACACCGTTGGACGACGTTGGACATCGTTGGACATCGTTGGACATCGTTGGACATCGTTGGACACCGTTGGACACCGTTGGACACCGTTGGACATCGTTGGACACCGTTGGAAACCGTTGGACACCGTTGGACACCGTGGGACAACGTGGGACAACGTGGGACAACGTGGGACAACGTGGGACAACGTGGGACAACGTGGGACAACGTGGAACAACGTGGGACAACGTGGGACAACGTGGGACACCGTTGGACATCGTTGGACAACGTGGGACAACGTGGGACATCGTTGGACACCGTTGGACATCGTTGGACACCGTTGGACACCGTTGGACATCGTTGGACATCGTTGGACATCGTGGGACAACGTGGGACAACGTGGGACAACGTGGGACAACGTGGGACAACGTGGGACACCGTTGGACACCGTGGGACACCGTTGGACACCGTTGGACATCGTTGGACACCGTTGGACATCGTTGGACATCGTTGGTCATCGTTGGACACCGTTGGACATCGTTGGACACCGTTGGACACCGTTGGACATCGTTGGACATCGTTGGACATCGTGGGACACCGTTGGACATCGTTGGACACCGTTGGACACCGCTGGACATCGTTGGACATCGTGGGACATCGTGGGACACCGTTGGACATCGTTGGACACCGTTGGACATCGTTGGAGACCGTGGGACACCGTTGGACATCGTCGGACATCGTTGGACATCGTGGGACACCGTTGGACACCGTGGGACATCGTGGGACACCGTTGGACATCGTGGGACACCGTTGGACACCGTGGGACACCGCTGGACACCGTTGGACACCGTTGGACGACGTTGGACACCGTTGGACATCGTTGGACATGGTGGGACACCGTTGGACGACGTTGGACATCGTTGGACATCGTGGGACACCGTTGGACATCGTTGGACATCGTTGGACATCGTTGGACATCGTGGGACACCGTTGGACACCGTTGGACGACGTTGGACATCGTGGGACACCGTTGGACATCGTTGGACACCGTTGGACATCGTGGGACACCGTTGGACACCGCTGGACATCGTTGGACATCGTGGGACATCGTGGGACACCGTTGGACATCGTTGGACACCGTTGGACATCGTTGGACACCGTTGGACGACGTTGGACATCGTGGGACACCGTTGGACATCGTTGGACATCGTTGGACACCGTTGGACACCGTTGGACACCGTTGGACACCGTTGGACACCGTTGGACACCGTTGGACATCGGTGGACATCGTGGGACACCGTTGGACACCGTTGGACACCGTTGGACGACGTTGTACATCGTTGGACATCGTTGGACACCGTTGGACACCGTGGGACAACGTGGGACAACGTGGGACAACGTGGGACAACGTGGGACAACGTGGGACATCGTTGGACACCGTTGGACACCTTTGGTCACCGTTGGACACCGTTGGACACCGTTGGACATCGTGGGACGCCGTTGGACGACGTTGGACATCGTTGGACATCGTTGGACACCGTTGGACACCGTTGGACACCGTTGGACGACGTTGGACATCGTTGGACACCGTCGGACATCGTCGGACATCGTGGGACACCGTTGGACGACGTTGGACATCGTTGGACATCGTTGGACACCGTTGGACGACGTTGGACATCGTTGGACATCGTTGGACATCGGTGGACATCGTGGGACACCGTTGGACACCGTTGGACACCGTTGGACATCGTGGGACACCGTTGGACGACGTTGGACATCCGTGGACATCGTGGGACACCGTTGGACACCGTTGGACACCGTTGGACACCGTTGGACACCGTTGGACACCGTTGGACACCGTGGGACACCGTTGGACATCGTGGGACACCGTTGGACGACGTTGGACATCGTTGGACATCGTTGGACACCGTTGGACGACGTTGGACACCGTTGGACATCGTTGGACATCGTGGGACATCGTTGGACATCGTTGGACATCGTTGGACATCGTTGGACACCGTTGGACATCGTTGGACACCGTTGGACATCGATGGACACCGTTGGACATCGTGGGACACCGTTGGACACCGTTGGACACCGTTGGACGACGTTGGACATCGTTGGACATCGTTGGACACCGTTGGACATCGTTGGACATCGTTGGACATCGTTGGACACCGTTGGACATCGTGGGACACCGTTGGACACCGCTGGACATCGTTGGACATCGTGGGACATCGTCGGACACCGTTGGACATCGTTGGACACCGTTGGACATCGTGGGACACCGTTGGACACCGCTGGACATCGGTGGACATCGTGGGACATCGTCGGACACCGTTGGACATCGTTGGACACCGTTGGACATCGTTGGACACCGTTGGACACCGTTGGACACCGTTGGACATCGTGGGACACCGTTGGACATCGTTGGACACCGTTGGACACCGTTGGACATCGTTGGACATCGTTGGACATCGTGGGACACCGTTGGACATCGTTGGACACCGTTGGACATCGTGGGACACCGTTGGACACCGTTGGACATCGTGGGACACCGTTGGACGACGTTGGACATCGTTGGACATCGTTGGACACCGTTGGACACCGTTGGACACCTTTGGACATCGGTGGACATCGTTGGACACCGTTGGACACCGTTGGACACCGTTGGACATCGTGGGACACTGTTGGACATCGTTGGACACCGTTGGACACCGTTGGACATCGTTGGACATCGTTGGACATCGTGGGACACCGTTGGACATCGTTGGACACCGTTGGACATCGTGGGACATCGTCGGACACCGTTGGACATCGTGGGACACCGTTAGACATCGTTGGACATCGTGGGACACCGTTGGACACCGTTGGACACCGTTGGACACCGTTGGACGACGTTGGACATCGTTGGACATCGTGGGACACCGTTGGACATCGTGGGACACCGTTGGACATCGTGGGACACCGTTGGACATCGTTGGACACCGTTGGACATCGTGGGACACCGTTGGACGACGTTGGACATCGTGGGACACCGTTGGACATCGTTGGACATCGTGGGACACCGTTGGACGACGTTGGACACCGTTGGACACCGTTGGACATCGGTGGACATCGTGGGACACCGTTGGACACCGTTGGACACCGTTGGACGACGTTGGACATCGTTGGACATCGTTGGACACCGTTGGACATCGTTGGACATCGTTGGACATCGTTGGACATCGTTGGACATCGTTGGACACCGTTGGACATCGTGGGACACCGTTGGATACCGCTGGACATCGTTGGACATCGTGGGACATCGTCGGACACCGTTGGACATCGTTGGACACCGCTGGACATCGTGGGACACCGTTGGACACCGCTGGACATCGGTGGACATCGTGGGACATCGTCGGACACCGTTGGACATCGTTGGACACCGTGGGACATCGTGGGACACCGTTGGACACCGTTGGACACCGTTGGACATCGTGGGACACCGTTGGACATCGTTGGACATCGTTGGACATCGTGGGACACCGTTGGACATCGTTGGACACCGTTGGACATCGTGGGACACCGTTGGACGACGTTGGACATCGTTGGACATCATTGGACACCGTTGGACATCGTGGGACACCGTTGGACATCGTTGGACATCGTGGGACACCGTTGGACACCGTTGGACACCGTTGGACACCGTTGGACGACGTTGGACATCGTTGGACATCGTGGGACACCGTTGGACATCGTGGGACACCGTTGGACACAGTTGGACACCGTTGGACACCGTTGGACGACGTTGGACATCGTGGGAAATCGTGGGACAACGTTGGACATCGTTGGACACCGTTGGACACCGTTGGACATCGTTGGACATCGTTGGACACCGTTGGACACCGTTGGACACCGTTGGACATCGTTGGACACCGTTGGAAACCGTTGGACACCGTTGGACACCGTGGGACAACGTGGGACAACGTGGGACAACGTGGGACAACGTGGGACAACGTGGGACACCGTTGGACATCGTTGGACAACGTGGGACAACGTGGGACATCGTTGGACACCGTTGGACATCGTTGGACACCGTTGGACATCGTGGGACAACGTGGGACAACGTGGGACAACGTGGGACAACGTGGGACAACGTGGGACAACGTGGGACAACGTGGGACAACGTGGGACAACGTGGGACAACGTGGGACAACGTGGGACATCGTTGGACACCGTTGGACACCGTTGGACACCGTTGGACACCGTTGGACACCGTTGGACATCGTGGGACATCGTGGGACACCGTTGGACATCGTTGGACATCGTTGGACACCGTTGGACATCGTTGGACACCGTTGGACACCGTTGGACACCGTTGGACACCGTTGGACATCGGTGGACATCGTGGGACACCGTTGGACACCGTTGGACACCGTTGGACGACGTTGTACATCGTTGGACATCGTTGGACACCGTTGGACACCGTGGGACACCGTTGGACACCGTTGGACACCGTTGGACACCGTTGGACGACGTTGGACATCGTTGGACATCGTGGGACACCGTTGGACATCGTGGGACACCGTTGGACATCGTGGGACACCGTTGGACATCGTTGGACACCGTTGGACATCGTGGGACACCGTTGGACGACGTTGGACATCGTGGGACACCGTTGGACATCGTTGGACATCGTGGGACACCGTTGGACGACGTTGGACACCGTTGGACACCGTTGGACATCGGTGGACATCGTGGGACACCGTTGGACACCGTTGGACACCGTTGGACGACGTTGGACATCGTTGGACATCGTTGGACACCGTTGGACATCGTTGGACATCGTTGGACATCGTTGGACATCGTTGGACATCGTTGGACACCGTTGGACATCGTGGGACACCGTTGGATACCGCTGGACATCGTTGGACATCGTGGGACATCGTCGGACACCGTTGGACATCGTTGGACACCGCTGAACATCGTGGGACACCGTTGGACACCGCTGGACATCGGTGGACATCGTGGGACATCGTCGGACACCGTTGGACATCGTTGGACACCGTTGGACATCGTTGGACACCGTTGGACACCGTTGGACACCGTTGGACATCGTGGGACACCGTTGGACATCGTTGGACATCGTTGGACATCGTGGGACACCGTTGGACATCGTTGGACACCGTTGGACATCGTGGGACACCGTTGGACGACGTTGGACATCGTTGGACATCATTGGACACCGTTGGACATCGTGGGACACCGTTGGACATCGTTGGACATCGTGGGACACCGTTGGACACCGTTGGACACCGTTGGACACCGTTGGACGACGTTGGACATCGTTGGACATCGTGGGACACCGTTGGACATCGTGGGACACCGTTGGACACAGTTGGACACCGTTGGACACCGTTGGACGACGTTGGACATCGTGGGAAATCGTGGGACAACGTTGGACATCGTTGGACACCGTTGGACACCGTTGGACATCGTTGGACATCGTTGGACACCGTTGGACACCGTTGGACACCGTTGGACATCGTTGGACACCGTTGGAAACCGTTGGACACCGTTGGACACCGTTGGACATCGTTGGACACCGTTGGACACCGTTGGACACCGTTGGACACCGTTGGACATCGGTGGACATCGTGGGACACCGTTGGACACCGTTGGACACCGTTGGACGACGTTGTACATCGTTGGACATCGTTGGACACCGTTGGACACCGTGGGACAACGTGGGACAACGTGGGACAACGTGGGACAACGTGGGACAACGTGGGACATCGTTGGACACCGTTGGACACCTTTGGTCACCGTTGGACACCGTTGGACACCGTTGGACATCGTGGGACGCCGTTGGACGACGTTGGACATCGTTGGACATCGTTGGACACCGTTGGACACCGTTGGACACCGTTGGACGACGTTGGACATCGTTGGACACCGTCGGACATCGTCGGACATCGTGGGACACCGTTGGACGACGTTGGACATCGTTGGACATCGTTGGACACCGTTGGACGACGTTGGACATCGTTGGACATCGTTGGACATCGGTGGACATCGTGGGACACCGTTGGACACCGTTGGACACCGTTGGACATCGTGGGACACCGTTGGACGACGTTGGACATCCGTGGACATCGTGGGACACCGTTGGACACCGTTGGACACCGTTGGACACCGTTGGACACCGTTGGACACCGTTGGACACCGTGGGACACCGTTGGACATCGTGGGACACCGTTGGACGACGTTGGACATCGTTGGACATCGTTGGACACCGTTGGACGACGTTGGACACCGTTGGACATCGTTGGACATCGTGGGACATCGTTGGACATCGTTGGACATCGTTGGACATCGTTGGACACCGTTGGACATCGTTGGACACCGTTGGACATCGTTGGACACCGTTGGAAACCGTTGGACACCGTTGGACACCGTGGGACAACGTGGGACAACGTGGGACAACGTGGGACAACGTGGGACAACGTGGGACAACGTGGGACAACGTGGGACAACGTGGGACACCGTTGGACATCGGTGGACATCGTTGGACACCGTTGGACATCGTTGGACATCGTTGGACACCGTTGGACACCGTTGGACGACGTTGGACATCGTGGGACACCGTTGGACATCGTTGGACATCGTGGGACACCGTTGGACGACGTTGGACACCGTTGGACACCGTTGGAGATCGGTGGACATCGTGGGACACCGTTGGACACCGTTGGACACCGTTGGACGACGTTGGACATCGTTGGACATCGTTGGACACCGTTGGACATCGTTGGACATCGTTGGACATCGTTGGACATCGTTGGACATCGTTGGACACCGTTGGACATCGTGGGACACCGTTGGACACCGTTGGACATCGTTGGACATCGTTGGACACCGTCGGACACCGTTGGACATCGTTGGACACCGTTGGACATCGTGGGACACCGTTGGACACCGCTGGACATCGGTGGACATCGTGGGACATCGTCGGACACCGTTGGACATCGTTGGACACCGTTGGACATCGTTGGACACCGTTGGACACCGTTGGACACCGTTGGACATCGTGGGACACCGTTGGACATCGTTGGACACCGTTGGACACCGTTGGACATCGTTGGACATCGTTGGACATCGTGGGACACCGTTGGACATCGTTGGACACCGTTGGACATCGTGGGACACCGTTGGACACCGTTGGACATCGTGGGACACCGTTGGACGACGTTGGACATCGTTGGACATCGTTGGACACCGTTGGACACCGTTGGACACCGTTGGACATCGGTGGACATCGTTGGACACCGTTGGACACCGTTGGACACCGTTGGACATCGTGGGACACCGTTGGACATCGTTGGACACCGTTGGACACCGTTGGACATCGTTGGACATCGTTGGACATCGTGGGACACCGTTGGACATCGTTGGACACCGTTGGACATCGTGGGACATCGTCGGACACCGTTGGACATCGTGGGACACCGTTAGACATCGTTGGACATCGTGGGACACCGTTGGACACCGTTGGACACCGTTGGACACCGTTGGACGACGTTGGACATCGTTGGACATCGTGGGACACCGTTGGACATCGTGGGACACCGTTGGACACAGTTGGACACCGTTGGACACCGTTGGACGACGTTGGACATCGTGGGACATCGTGGGACAACGTTGGACATCGTTGGACACCGTTGGACACCGTTGGACATCGTTGGACATCGTTGGACATCGTGGGACACCGTTGGACATCGTTGGACACCGTTGGACACCGTTGGACATCGTTGGACACCGTTGGACATCGTTGGACATCGTTGGACATCGTGGGACAACGTGGGACAACGTGGGACAACGTGGGACAACGTGGGACAACGTGGGACACCGTTGGACACCGTGGGACACCGTTGGACACCGTTGGACATCGTTGGACACCGTTGGACACCGTTGGACACCGTTGGACACCGTGGGACACCGTTGGACATCGTGGGACACCGTTGGACACCGCTGGACACCGTTGGACACCGTTGGACATCGGTGGACATCGTTGGACATCGTGGGACACCGTTGGACACCGTTGGACGACGTTGGACATCGTTGGACATCGTTGGACACCGTTGGACACCGTTGGACACCGTTGGACATCGTTGGACACCGTTGGACATCGTGGGACACCGTTGGACACCGCTGGACATCGTTGGACATCGTGGGACCTCGTGGGACACCGTTGGACATCGTTGGACACCGTTGGACATCGTTGGACACCGTTGGACATCGTTGGAGACCGTGGGACACCGTTGGACATCGTCGGACATCGTTGGACATCGTGGGACACCGTTGGACACCGTGGGACATCGTGGGACACCGTTGGACATCGTGGGACACCGTTGGACACCGTGGGACACCGTTGGACACCGTTGGACACCGTTGGACGACGTTGGACACCGTTGGACATCGTTGGACATGGTGGGACACCGTTGGACGACGTTGGACATCGTTGGACATCGTGGGACACCGTTGGATATCGTTGGACATCGTTGGATATCGTGGGACATCGTGGGACACCGTTGGACACCGTTGGACACCGTTGGACGACGTTGGACATCGTTGGACATCGTTGGAGACCGTTGGACACCGTGGGACAACGTGGGACAACGTGGGACAACGTGGGACAACGTGGGACAACGTGGGACAACGTGGGACAACGTGGGACAACGTGGGACAACGTGGGACAACGTGGGACAACGTGGGACATCGTTGGACACCGTTGGACACCGTTGGACACCGTTGGACACCGTTGGACACCGTTGGACACCGTTGGACACCGTTGGACACCGTTGGACATCGTGGGACACCGTTGGACGACGTTGGACATCGTTGGACATCGTTGGACACCGTTGGACACCATTGGACACCGTTGGACGACGTTGGACATCGTTGGACACCGTCGGACATCGTTGGACATCGTGGGACACCGTTGGACGACGTTGGACATCGTTGGACATCGTTGGACACCGTTGGACGACGTTGGACATCGTTGGACATCGTTGGACATCGTTGGACATCGTGGGACACCGTTGGACACCGTTGGACACCGTTGGACATCGTGGGACACCGTGGGACAACGTGGGACAACGTGGGACAACGTGGGACAACGTGGGACAACGTGGGACACCGTTGGACATCGTTGGACATCGTTGGACACCGTTGGACATCGTTGGACATCGTTGGACATCGTTGGACACCGTTGGACACCGTTGGACGACGTTGGACATCGTTGGACATCGTTGGACATCGTTGGACACCGTTGGACACCGTTGGACGACGTTGGACATCGTTGGACATCGTTGGACATCGTTGGACACCGTTGGACATCGTTGGACACCGTTGGACACCGTTGGACGACGTTGGACATCGTTGGACATCGTTGGACATCGTTGGACACCGTTGGACACCGTTGGACACCGTTGGACATCGTTGGACACCGTTGGAAACCGTTGGACACCGTTGGACACCGTGGGACAACGTGGGACAACGTGGGACAACGTGGGACAACGTGGGACAACGTGGGACAACGTGGGACAACGTGGGACAACGTGGGACAACGTGGGACACCGTTGGACATCGTTGGACAACGTGGGACAACGTGGGACATCGTTGGACACCGTTGGACATCGTTGGACACCGTTGGACATCGTGGGACAACGTGGGACAACGTGGGACAACGTGGGACAACGTGGGACAACGTGGGACACCGTTGGACACCGTTGGACATCGTTGGACATCGTTGGACACCGTTGGACACCGTTGGACGACGTTGGACATCGTGGGACACCGTTGGACATCGTTGGACATCGTGGGACACCGTTGGACGACGTTGGACACCGTTGGACACCGTTGGACATCGGTGGACATCGTGGGACACCGTTGGACACCGTTGGACACCGTTGGACGACGTTGGACATCGTTGGACATCGTTGGACACCGTTGGACATCGTTGGACATCGTTGGACATCGTTGGACATCGTTGGACATCGTTGGACACCGTTGGACATCGTGGGACACCGTTGGACACCGCTGGACATCGTTGGACATCGTGGGACATCGTCGGACACCGTTGGACATCGTTGGACACCGTTGGACATCGTGGGACACCGTTGGACACCGCTGGACATCGGTGGACATCGTGGGACATCGTCGGACACCGTTGGACATCGTTGGACACCGTTGGACATCGTTGGACACCGTTGGACACCGTTGGACACCGTTGGACATCGTGGGACACCGTTGGACACCGTGGGACATCGTGGGACACCGTTGGACATCGTGGGACACCGTTGGACACCGTGGGACACCGTTGGACACCGTTGGACACCGTTGGACGACGTTGGACACCGTTGGACATCGTTGGACATGGTGGGACACCGTTGGACGACGTTGGACATCGTTGGACATCGTGGGACACCGTTGGATATCGTTGGACATCGTTGGATATCGTGGGACATCGTGGGACACCGTTGGACACCGTTGGACACCGTTGGACGACGTTGGACATCGTTGGACATCGTTGGACACCGTTGGACACCGTGGGACAACGTGGGACAACGTGGGACAACGTGGGACAACGTGGGACAACGTGGGACAACGTGGGACAACGTGGGACAACGTGGGACAACGTGGGACAACGTGGGACAACGTGGGACATCGTTGGACACCGTTGGACACCGTTGGACACCGTTGGACACCGTTGGACACCGTTGGACACCGTTGGACATCGTGGGACACCGTTGGACGACGTTGGACATCGTTGGACATCGTTGGACACCGTTGGACACCATTGGACACCGTTGGACGACGTTGGACATCGTTGGACACCGTCGGACATCGTTGGACATCGTGGGACACCGTTGGACGACGTTGGACATCGTTGGACATCGTTGGACACCGTTGGACGACGTTGGACATCGTTGGACATCGTTGGACATCGGTGGACATCGTGGGACACCGTTGGACACCGTTGGACACCGTTGGACATCGTGGGACACCGTGGGACAACGTGGGACAACGTGGGACAACGTGGGACAACGTGGGACAACGTGGGACAACGTGGGACAACGTGGGACACCGTTGGACATCGTTGGACATCGTTGGACACCGTTGGACATCGTTGGACATCGTTGGACATCGTTGGACACCGTTGGACACCGTTGGACGACGTTGGACATCGTTGGACACCGTTGGACACCGTTGGACACCGTGGGACAACGTGGGACAACGTGGGACAACGTGGGACAACGTGGGACAACGTGGGACAACGTGGGACAACGTGGGACAACGTGGGACAACGTGGGACAACGTGGGACAACGTGGGACAACGTGGGACAACGTGGGACACCGTTGGACATCGTTGGACAACGTGGGACAACGTGGGACATCGTTGGACACCGTTGGACATCGTTGGACACCGTTGGACATCGTGGGACAACGTGGGACATCGTGGGACACTGTTGGACATCGTGGGACACCGTTGGACACAGTTGGACACCGTTGGACACCGTTGGACGACGTTGGACATCGTGGGACATCGTGGGACAACGTTGGACATCGTTGGACACCGTTGGACACCGTTGGACATCGTTGGACATCGTTGGACATCGTGGGACACCGTTGGACATCGTGGGACACCGTTGGACGACGTCGGACATCGTTGGACATCGTTGGACACCGTTGGACACCGTTGGACACCGTTGGACATCGGTGGACATCGTTGGACATCGTGGGACACCGTTGGACACCGTTGGACGACGTTGGACATCGTTGGACATCGTTGGACACCGTTGGACACCGTTGGACATCGTTGGACACCGTTGGACATCGTTGGACATCGTTGGACATCGTGGGACAACGTGGGACAACGTGGGACAACGTGGGACAACGTGGGACAACGTGGGACACCGTTGGACACCGTGGGACACCGTTGGACACCGTTGGACATCGTTGGACACCGTTGGACACCGTTGGACACCGTTGGACACCGTGGGACACCGTTGGACATCGTGGGACACCGTTGGACACCGCTGGACACCGTTGGACACCGTTGGACATCGGTGGACATCGTTGGACATCGTGGGACACCGTTGGACACCGTTGGACGACGTTGGACATCGTTGGACATCGTTGGACACCGTTGGACACCGTTGGACACCGTTGGACATCGTTGGACACCGTTGGACATCGTGGGACACCGTTGGACACCGCTGGACATCGTTGGACATCGTGGGACCTCGTGGGACACCGTTGGACATCGTTGGACACCGTTGGACATCGTTGGACACCGTTGGACATAGTTGGAGACCGTGGGACACCGTTGGACATCGTCGGACATCGTTGGACATCGTGGGACACCGTTGGACACCGTGGGACATCGTGGGACACCGTTGGACATCGTGGGACACCGTTGGACGACGTTGGACACCGTTGGACATCGTTGGACATCGTTGGACACCGTTGGACACCGTTGGACATCGTTGGACATCGTTGGACATCGTGGGACACCGTTGGACATCGTTGGACACCGTTGGACATCGTGGGACATCGTCGGACACCGTTGGACATCGTGGGACACCGTTAGACATCGTTGGACATCGTGGGACACCGTTGGACACCGTTGGACACCGTTGGACACCGTTGGACGACGTTGGACATCGTTGGACATCGTGGGACACCGTTGGACATCGTGGGACACCGTTGGACACAGTTGGACACCGTTGGACACCGTTGGACGACGTTGGACATCGTGGGACATCGTGGGACAACGTTGGACATCGTTGGACACCGTTGGACACCGTTGGACATCGTTGGACATCGTTGGACATCGTGGGACACCGTTGGACACCGTTGGACATCGTGGGACACCGTTGGACGACGTCGGACATCGTTGGACATCGTTGGACACCGTTGGACACCGTTGGACACCGTTGGACATCGGTGGACATCGTTGGACATCGTGGGACACCGTTGGACACCGTTGGACGACGTTGGACATCGTTGGACATCGTTGGACACCGTTGGACACCGTTGGACATCGTTGGACACCGTTGGACATCGTTGGACATCGTTGGACATCGTGGGACAACGTGGGACAACGTGGGACAACGTGGGACAACGTGGGACAACGTGGGACATCGTTGGACACCGTGGGACACCGTTGGACACCGTTGGACATCGTTGGACACCGTTGGACACCGTTGGACACCGTTGGACACCGTGGGACACCGTTGGACATCGTGGGACACCGTTGGACACCGCTGGACACCGTTGGACACCGTTGGACATCGGTGGACATCGTTGGACATCGTGGGACACCGTTGGACACCGTTGGACGACGTTGGACATCGTTGGACATCGTTGGACACCGTTGGACACCGTTGGACACCGTTGGACATCGTTGGACACCGTTGGACATCGTGGGACACCGTTGGACACCGCTGGACATCGTTGGACATCGTGGGACCTCGTGGGACACCGTTGGACATCGTTGGACACCGTTGGACATCGTTGGACACCGTTGGACATCGTTGGAGACCGTGGGACACCGTTGGACATCGTCGGACATCGTTGGACATCGTGGGACACCGTTGGACACCGTGGGACATCGTGGGACACCGTTGGACATCGTGGGACACCGTTGGACACCGTGGGACACCGTTGGACACCGTTGGACACCGTTGGACGACGTTGGACACCGTTGGACATCGTTGGACATGGTGGGACACCGTTGGACTACGTTGGACATCGTTGGACATCGTGGGACACCGTTGGATATCGTTGGACATCGTTGGATATCGTGGGACATCGTGGGACACCGTTGGACACCGTTGGACACCGTTGGACGACGTTGGACATCGTTGGACATCGTTGGACACCGTTGGACACCGTGGGACAACGTGGGACAACGTGGGACAACGTGGGACAACGTGGGACAACGTGGGACAACGTGGGACAACGTGGGACAACGTGGGACAACGTGGGACAACGTGGGACAACGTGGGACATCGTTGGACACCGTTGGACACCGTTGGACACCGTTGGACACCGTTGGACACCGTTGGACACCGTTGGACACCGTTGGACACCGTTGGACATCGTGGGACACCGTTGGACGACGTTGGACATCGTTGGACATCGTTGGACACCGTTGGACACCATTGGACACCGTTGGACGACGTTGGACATCGTTGGACACCGTCGGACATCGTTGGACATCGTGGGACACCGTTGGACGACGTTGGACATCGTTGGACATCGTTGGACACCGTTGGACGACGTTGGACATCGTTGGACATCGTTGGACATCGGTGGACATCGTGGGACACCGTTGGACACCGTTGGACACCGTTGGACATCGTGGGACACCGTGGGACAACGTGGGACAACGTGGGACAACGTGGGACAACGTGGGACAACGTGGGACACCGTTGGACATCGTTGGACATCGTTGGACACCGTTGGACATCGTTGGACATCGTTGGACATCGTTGGACACCGTTGGACACCGTTGGACGACGTTGGACATCGTTGGACATCGTTGGACATCGTTGGACACCGTTGGACACCGTTGGACGACGTTGGACATCGTTGGACATCGTTGGACATCGTTGGACACCGTTGGACATCGTTGGACACCGTTGGACACCGTTGGACGACGTTGGACATCGTTGGACATCGTTGGACATCGTTGGACACCGTTGGACACCGTTGGACACCGTTGGACATCGTTGGACACCGTTGGAAACCGTTGGACACCGTTGGACACCGTGGGACAACGTGGGACAACGTGGGACAACGTGGGACAACGTGGGACAACGTGGGACAACGTGGGACAACGTGGGACAACGTGGGACAACGTGGGACACCGTTGGACATCGTTGCACAACGTGGGACAACGTGGGACATCGTTGGACACCGTTGGACATCGTTGGACACCGTTGGACATCGTGGGACAACGTGGGACAACGTGGGACAACGTGGGACAACGTGGGACAACGTGGGACAACGTGGGACAACGTGGGACACCGTTGGACACCGTTGGACATCGTTGGACATCGTTGGACACCGTTGGACACCGTTGGACGACGTTGGACATCGTGGGACACCGTTGGACATCGTTGGACATCGTGGGACACCGTTGGACGACGTTGGACACCGTTGGACACCGTTGGACATCGGTGGACATCGTGGGACACCGTTGGACACCGTTGGACACCGTTGGACGACGTTGGACATCGTTGGACATCGTTGGACACCGTTGGACATCGTTGGACATCGTTGGACATCGTTGGACATCGTTGGACATCGTTGGACACCGTTGGACATCGTGGGACACCGTTGGACACCGCTGGACATCGTTGGACATCGTGGGACATCGTCGGACACCGTTGGACATCGTTGGACACCGTTGGACATCGTGGGACACCGTTGGACACCGTTGGACATCGGTGGACATCGTGGGACATCGTCGGACACCGTTGGACATCGTTGGACACCGTTGGACATCGTTGGACACCGTTGGACACCGTTGGACACCGTTGGACATCGTGGGACACCGTTGGACACCGTGGGACATCGTGGGACACCGTTGGACATCGTGGGACACCGTTGGACACCGTGGGACACCGTTGGACACCGTTGGACACCGTTGGACGACGTTGGACACCGTTGGACGACGTTGGACATCGTTGGACATCGTTGGACACCGTTGGACATCGTTGGACATCGTTGGACATCGTTGGACATCGTTGGACATCGTTGGACACCGTTGGACATCGTGGGACACCGTTGGACACCGCTGGACATCGTTGGACATCGTGGGACATCGTCGGACACCGTTGGACATCGTTGGACACCGTTGGACATCGTGGGACACCGTTGGACACCGCTGGACATCGTTGGACATCGTGGGACATCGTCGGACACCGTTGGACATCGTTGGACACCGTTGGACATCGTTGGACACCGTTGGACACCGTTGGACACCGTTGGACATCGTGGGACACCGTGGGACACCGTGGGACACCGTGGGACACCGTTGGACACCGTTGGACACCGTTGGACACCGTGGGACACCGTTGGACACCGTTGGACACCGTTGGACGACGTTGGACACCGTTGGACATCGTTGGACATGGTGGGACACCGTTGGACAACGTTGGACATCGTTGGACATCGTGGGACACCGTTGGACATCGTTGGACATCGTTGGACATCGTGGGACATCGTGGGACACCGTTGGACACCGTTGGACACCGTTGGACGACGTTGGACATCGTTGGACATCGTTGGACACCGTTGGACACCGTGGGACAACGTGGGACAACGTGGGACAACGTGGGACAACGTGGGACAACGTGGGACAACGTGGGACAACGTGGGACAACGTGGGACAACGTGGGACAACGTGGGACAACGTGGGACATCGTTGGACACCGTTGGACACCGTTGGACACCGTTGGACACCGTTGGACACCGTTGGACACCGTTGGACACCGCTGGACATCGGTTTACATCGTGGGACATCGTCGGACACCGTTGGACATCGTTGGACACCGTTGGACATCGTTGGACACCGTTGGACACCGTTGGACACCGTTGGACATCGTGGGACACCGTTGGACATCGTTGGACACCGTGGGACACCGTTGGACACCGTTGGACATCGTGGGACACCGTTGGACGACGTTGGACATCGTTGGACATCGTTGGACACCGTTGGACACCGTTGGACACCGTTGGACATCGGTGGACATCGTTGGACATCGTGGGACACCGTTGGACACCGTTGGACGACGTTGGACATCGTTGGACATCGTTGGACACCGTTGGACACCGTTGGACATGGTGGGACACCGTTGGACGACGTTGGACATCGTTGGACATCGTGGGACACCGTTGGATATCGTTGGACATCGTTGGATATCGTGGGACATCGTGGGACACCGTTGGACACCGTTGGACACCGTTGGACGACGTTGGACATCGTTGGACATCGTTGGACACCGTTGGACACCGTGGGACAACGTGGGACAACGTGGGACAACGTGGGACAACGTGGGACAACGTGGGACAACGTGGGACAACGTGGGACAACGTGGGACAACGTGGGACAACGTGGGACAACGTGGGACATCGTTGGACACCGTTGGACACCGTTGGACACCGTTGGACACCGTTGGACACCGTTGGACACCGTTGGACACCGTTGGACACCGTTGGACACCGTTGGACATCGTGGGACACCGTTGGACGACGTTGGACATCGTTGGACATCGTTGGACACCGTTGGACACCATTGGACACCGTTGGACGACGTTGGACATCGTTGGACACCGTCGGACATCGTTGGACATCGTGGGACACCGTTGGACGACGTTGGACATCGTTGGACATCGTTGGACACCGTTGGACGACGTTGGACATCGTTGGACATCGTTGGACATCGGTGGACATCGTGGGACACCGTTGGACACCGTTGGACACCGTTGGACATCGTGGGACACCGTGGGACAACGTGGGACAACGTGGGACAACGTGGGACAACGTGGGACAACGTGGGACACCGTTGGACATCGTTGGACATCGTTGGACACCGTTGGACATCGTTGGACATCGTTGGACATCGTTGGACACCGTTGGACACCGTTGGACGACGTTGGACATCGTTGGACATCGTTGGACATCGTTGGACACCGTTGGACACCGTTGGACGACGTTGGACATCGTTGGACATCGTTGGACATCGTTGGACACCGTTGGACATCGTTGGACACCGTTGGACACCGTTGGACGACGTTGGACATCGTTGGACATCGTTGGACATCGTTGGACACCGTTGGACACCGTTGGACACCGTTGGACATCGTTGGACACCGTTGGAAACCGTTGGACACCGTTGGACACCGTGGGACAACGTGGGACAACGTGGGACAACGTGGGACAACGTGGGACAACGTGGGACAACGTGGGACAACGTGGGACAACGTGGGACAACGTGGGACACCGTTGGACATCGTTGGACAACGTGGGACAACGTGGGACATCGTTGGACACCGTTGGACATCGTTGGACACCGTTGGACATCGTGGGACAACGTGGGACAACGTGGGACAACGTGGGACAACGTGGGACAACGTGGGACACCGTTGGACACCGTTGGACATCGTTGGACATCGTTGGACACCGTTGGACACCGTTGGACGACGTTGGACATCGTGGGACACCGTTGGACATCGTTGGACATCGTGGGACACCGTTGGACGACGTTGGACACCGTTGGACACCGTTGGACATCGTGGGACACCGTTGGACGACGTTGGACATCGTTGGACATCGTTGGACACCGTTGGACACCATTGGACACCGTTGGACGACGTTGGACATCGTTGGACACCGTCGGACATCGTTGGACATCGTGGGACACCGTTGGACGACGTTGGACATCGTTGGACATCGTTGGACACCGTTGGACGACGTTGGACATCGTTGGACATCGTTGGACATCGGTGGACATCGTGGGACACCGTTGGACACCGTTGGACACCGTTGGACATCGTGGGACACCGTGGGACAACGTGGGACACCGTTGGACATCGTTGGACACCGTTGGACACCGTTGGACGACGTTGGACATCGTTGGACATCGTTGGACATCGTTGGACACCGTTGGACACCGTTGGACACCGTTGGACATCGTTGGACACCGTTGGAAACCGTTGGACACCGTTGGACACCGTGGGACAACGTGGGACAACGTGGGACAACGTGGGACAACGTGGGACAACGTGGGACAACGTGGGACAACGTGGGACAACGTGGGACAACGTGGGACAACGTGGGACAACGTGGGACAACGTGGGACACCGTTGGACATCGTTGGATATCGTGGGACATCGTGGGACACCGTTGGACACCGTTGGACACCGTTGGACGACGTTGGACATCGTTGGACATCGTTGGACATCGTTGGACATCGTTGGACACCGTTGGACACCGTGGGACAACGTGGGACAACGTGGGACAACGTGGGACAACGTGGGACAACGTGGGACAACGTGGGACAACGTGGGACAACGTGGGACAACGTGGGACAACGTGGGACAACGTGGGACATCGTTGGACACCGTTGGACACCGTTGGACACCGTTGGACACCGTTGGACACCGTTGGACACCGTTGGACACCGTTGGACACCGTTGGACATCGTGGGACACCGTTGGACGACGTTGGACATCGTTGGACATCGTTGGACACCGTTGGACACCATTGGACACCGTTGGACGACGTTGGACATCGTTGGACACCGTCGGACATCGTTGGACATCGTGGGACACCGTTGGACGACGTTGGACATCGTTGGACATCGTTGGACACCGTTGGACGACGTTGGACATCGTTGGACATCGTTGGACATCGGTGGACATCGTGGGACACCGTTGGACACCGTTGGACACCGTTGGACATCGTGGGACACCGTGGGACAACGTGGGACAACGTGGGACAACGTGGGACAACGTGGGACAACGTGGGACACCGTTGGACATCGTTGGACATCGTTGGACACCGTTGGACATCGTTGGACATCGTTGGACATCGTTGGACACCGTTGGACACCGTTGGACGACGTTGGACATCGTTGGACATCGTTGGACATCGTTGGACACCGTTGGACACCGTTGGACGACGTTGGACATCGTTGGACATCGTTGGACATCGTTGGACACCGTTGGACATCGTTGGACACCGTTGGACACCGTTGGACGACGTTGGACATCGTTGGACATCGTTGGACATCGTTGGACACCGTTGGACACCGTTGGACACCGTTGGACATCGTTGGACACCGTTGGAAACCGTTGGACACCGTTGGACACCGTGGGACAACGTGGGACAACGTGGGACAACGTGGGACAACGTGGGACAACGTGGGACAACGTGGGACAACGTGGGACAACGTGGGACAACGTGGGACAACGTGGGACAACGTGGGACAACGTGGGACACCGTTGGACATCGTTGCACAACGTGGGACAACGTGGGACATCGTTGGACACCGTTGGACATCGTTGGACACCGTTGGACATCGTGGGACAACGTGGGACAACGTGGGACAACGTGGGACAACGTGGGACAACGTGGGACAACGTGGGACAACGTGGGACACCGTTGGACACCGTTGGACATCGTTGGACATCGTTGGACACCGTTGGACACCGTTGGACGACGTTGGACATCGTGGGACACCGTTGGACATCGTTGGACATCGTGGGACACCGTTGGACGACGTTGGACACCGTTGGACACCGTTGGACATCGGTGGACATCGTGGGACACCGTTGGACACCGTTGGACACCGTTGGACGACGTTGGACATCGTTGGACATCGTTGGACACCGTTGGACATCGTTGGACATCGTTGGACACCGTTGGACATCGTTGGACATCGTTGGACACCGTTGGACATCGTGGGACACCGTTGGACACCGCTGGACATCGTTGGACATCGTGGGACATCGTCGGACACCGTTGGACATCGTTGGACACCGTTGGACATCGTGGGACACCGTTGGACACCGCTGGACATCGGTGGACATCGTGGGACATCGTCGGACACCGTTGGACATCGTGGGACACCGTTGGACACCGTTGGACACCGTTGGACACCGTTGGACACCGTTGGACATCGTGGGACACCGTTGGACACCGTTGGACATCGTGGGACACCGTTGGACATCGTGGGACACCGTTGGACACCGTGGGACACCGTTGGACACCGTTGGACACCGTTGGACGACGTTGGACACCGTTGGACGACGTTGGACATCGTTGGACATCGTTGGACACCGTTGGACATCGTTGGACATCGTTGGACATCGTTGGACATCGTTGGACATCGTTGGACACCGTTGGACATCGTGGGACACCGTGGGACACCGCTGGACATCGTTGGACATCGTGGGACATCGTCGGACACCGTTGGACATCGTTGGACACCGTTGGACATCGTGGGACACCGTTGGACACCGCTGGACATCGGTGGACATCGTGGGACATCGTCGGACACCGTTGGACATCGTTGGACACCGTTGGACATCGTTGGACACCGTTGGACACCGTTGGACACCGTTGGACATCGTGGGACACCGTTGGACACCGTGGGACATCGTGGGACACCGTTGGACATCGTGGGACACCGTTGGACACCGTGGGACACCGTTGGACACCGTTGGACACCGTTGGACGACGTTGGACACCGTTGGACATCGTTGGACATGGTGGGACACCGTTGGACGACGTTGGACATCGTTGGACATCGTGGGACACCGTTGGATATCGTTGGACATCGTTGGATATCGTGGGACATCGTGGGACACCGTTGGACACCGTTGGACACCGTTGGACGACGTTGGACATCGTTGGACATCGTTGGACACCGTTGGACACCGTGGGACAACGTGGGACAACGTGGGACAACGTGGGACAACGTGGGACAACGTGGGACAACGTGGGACAACGTGGGACAACGTGGGACAACGTGGGACAACGTGGGACAACGTGGGACATCGTTGGACACCGTTGGACACCGTTGGACACCGTTGGACACCGTTGGACACCGTTGGACACCGTTGGACACCGCTGGACATCGGTTTACATCGTGGGACATCGTCGGACACCGTTGGACATCGTTGGACACCGTTGGACATCGTTGGACACCGTTGGACACCGTTGGACACCGTTGGACATCGTGGGACACCGTTGGACATCGTTGGACACCGTTGGACAGCGTTGGACACCGTTGGACATCGTGGGACACCGTTGGACGACGTTGGACATCGTTGGACATCGTTGGACACCGTTGGACACCGTTGGACACCGTTGGACATCGGTGGACATCGTTGGACATCGTGGGACACCGTTGGACACCGTTGGACGACGTTGGACATCGTTGGACATCGTTGGACACCGTTGGACACCGTTGGACATGGTGGGACACCGTTGGACGACGTTGGACATCGTTGGACATCGTGGGACACCGTTGGATATCGTTGGACATCGTTGGATATCGTGGGACATCGTGGGACACCGTTGGACACCGTTGGACACCGTTGGACGACGTTGGACATCGTTGGACATCGTTGGACACCGTTGGACACCGTGGGACAACGTGGGACAACGTGGGACAACGTGGGACAACGTGGGACAACGTGGGACAACGTGGGACAACGTGGGACAACGTGGGACAACGTGGGACAACGTGGGACAACGTGGGACAACGTGGGACACCGTTGGACACCGTTGGACACCGTTGGACACCGTTGGACACCGTTGGACACCGTTGGACACCGTTGGACACCGTTGGACACCGTTGGACATCGTGGGACACCGTTGGACGACGTTGGACATCGTTGGACATCGTTGGACACCGTTGGACACCATTGGACACCGTTGGACGACGTTGGACATCGTTGGACACCGTCGGACATCGTTGGACATCGTGGGACACCGTTGGACGACGTTGGACATCGTTGGACATCGTTGGACACCGTTGGACGACGTTGGACATCGTTGGACATCGTTGGACATCGGTGGACATCGTGGGACACCGTTGGACACCGTTGGACACCGTTGGACATCGTGGGACACCGTGGGACAACGTGGGACAACGTGGGACAACGTGGGACAACGTGGGACAACGTGGGACACCGTTGGACATCGTTGGACATCGTTGGACACCGTTGGACATCGTTGGACATCGTTGGACATCGTTGGACACCGTTGGACACCGTTGGACGACGTTGGACATCGTTGGACATCGTTGGACATCGTTGGACACCGTTGGACACCGTTGGACGACGTTGGACATCGTTGGACATCGTTGGACATCGTTGGACACCGTTGGACATCGTTGGACACCGTTGGACACCGTTGGACGACGTTGGACATCGTTGGACATCGTTGGACATCGTTGGACACCGTTGGACACCGTTGGACATCGTTGGACATGGTGGGACAACGTGGGACAACGTGGGACAACGTGGGACAACGTGGGACAACGTGGGACAACGTGGGACAACGTGGGACACCGTTGGACACCGTTGGACATCGTTGGACATCGTTGGACACCGTTGGACACCGTTGGACGACGTTGGACATCGTGGGACACCGTTGGACATCGTTGGACATCGTGGGACACCGTTGGACGACGTTGGACACCGTTGGACACCGTTGGACATCGGTGGACATCGTGGGACACCGTTGGACACCGTTGGACACCGTTGGACGACGTTGGACATCGTTGGACATCGTTGGACACCGTTGGACAACGTGGGACAACGTGGGACAACGTGGGACAACGTGGGACAACGTGGGACAACGTGGGACAACGTGGGACAACGTGGGACAACGTGGGACAACGTGGGACAACGTGGGACATCGTTGGACACCGTTGGACACCGTTGGACACCGTTGGACACCGTTGGACACCGTTGGACACCGTTGGACACCGCTGGACATCGGTTTACATCGTGGGACATCGTCGGACACCGTTGGACATCGTTGGACACCGTTGGACATCGTTGGACACCGTTGGACACCGTTGGACACCGTTGGACATCGTGGGACACCGTTGGACATCGTTGGACACCGTGGGACACCGTTGGACACCGTTGGACATCGTGGGACACCGTTGGACGACGTTGGACATCGTTGGACATCGTTGGACACCGTTGGACACCGTTGGACACCATTGGACATCGGTGGACATCGTTGGACATCGTGGGACACCGTTGGACACCGTTGGACGACGTTGGACATCGTTGGACATCGTTGGACACCGTTGGACACCGTTGGACATCGTGGGACACCGTTGGACGACGTTGGACATCGTTGGACATCGTGGGACACCGTTGGATATCGTTGGACATCGTTGGATATCGTGGGACATCGTGGGACACCGTTGGACACCGTTGGACACCGTTGGACGACGTTGGACATCGTTGGACATCGTTGGACACCGTTGGACACCGTGGGACAACGTGGGACAACGTGGGACAACGTGGGACAACGTGGGACAACGTGGGACAACGTGGGACAACGTGGGACAACGTGGGACAACGTGGGACAACGTGGGACAACGTGGGACATCGTTGGACACCGTTGGACACCGTTGGACACCGTTGGACACCGTTGGACACCGTTGGACACCGTTGGACACCGTTGGACACCGTTGGACATCGTGGGACACCGTTGGACGACGTTGGACATCGTTGGACATCGTTGGACACCGTTGGACACCATTGGACACCGTTGGACGACGTTGGACATCGTTGGACACCGTCGGACATCGTTGGACATCGTGGGACACCGTTGGACGACGTTGGACATCGTTGGACATCGTTGGACACCGTTGGACGACGTTGGACATCGTTGGACATCGTTGGACATCGGTGGACATCGTGGGACACCGTTGGACACCGTTGGACACCGTTGGACATCGTGGGACACCGTGGGACAACGTGGGACAACGTGGGACAACGTGGGACAACGTGGGACAACGTGGGACACCGTTGGACATCGTTGGACATCGTTGGACACCGTTGGACATCGTTGGACATCGTTGGACATCGTTGGACACCGTTGGACACCGTTGGACGACGTTGGACATCGTTGGACATCGTTGGACATCGTTGGACACCGTTGGACACCGTTGGACGACGTTGGACATCGTTGGACATCGTTGGACATCGTTGGACACCGTTGGACATCGTTGGACACCGTTGGACACCGTTGGACGACGTTGGACATCGTTGGACATCGTTGGACATCGTTGGACACCGTTGGACACCGTTGGACACCGTTGGACACCGTTGGACACCGTTGGAAACCGTTGGACACCGTTGGACACCGTGGGACAACGTGGGACAACGTGGGACAACGTGGGACAACGTGGGACAACGTGGGACAACGTGGGACAACGTGGGACAACGTGGGACAACGTGGGACACCGTTGGACATCGTTGGACAACGTGGGACAACGTGGGACATCGTTGGACACCGTTGGACATCGTTGGACACCGTTGGACATCGTGGGACAACGTGGGACAACGTGGGACAACGTGGGACAACGTGGGACAACGTGGGACACCGTTGGACACCGTTGGACATCGTTGGACATCGTTGGACACCGTTGGACACCGTTGGACGACGTTGGACATCGTGGGACACCGTTGGACATCGTTGGACATCGTGGGACACCGTTGGACGACGTTGGACACCGTTGGACACCGTTGGACATCGTGGGACACCGTTGGACGACGTTGGACATCGTTGGACATCGTTGGACACCGTTGGACACCATTGGACACCGTTGGACGACGTTGGACATCGTTGGACACCGTCGGACATCGTTGGACATCGTGGGACACCGTTGGACGACGTTGGACATCGTTGGACATCGTTGGACACCGTTGGACGACGTTGGACATCGTTGGACATCGTTGGACATCGGTGGACATCGTGGGACACCGTTGGACACCGTTGGACACCGTTGGACATCGTGGGACACCGTGGGAAAACGTGGGACAACGTGGGACAACGTGGGACAACGTGGGACAACGTGGGACACCGTTGGACATCGTTGGACATCGTGGGACACCGTTGGATATCGTTGGACATCGTTGGATATCGTGGGACATCGTGGGACACCGTTGGACACCGTTGGACACCGTTGGACGACGTTGGACATCGTTGGACATCGTTGGACACCGTTGGACACCGTGGGACAACGTGGGACAACGTGGGACAACGTGGGACAACGTGGGACAACGTGGGACAACGTGGGACAACGTGGGACAACGTGGGACAACGTGGGACAACGTGGGACAACGTGGGACATCGTTGGACACCGTTGGACACCGTTGGACACCGTTGGACACCGTTGGACACCGTTGGACACCGTTGGACACCGTTGGACACCGTTGGACATCGTGGGACACCGTTGGACGACGTTGGACATCGTTGGACATCGTTGGACACCGTTGGACACCATTGGACACCGTTGGACGACGTTGGACATCGTTGGACACCGTCGGACATCGTTGGACATCGTGGGACACCGTTGGACGACGTTGGACATCGTTGGACATCGTTGGACACCGTTGGACGACGTTGGACATCGTTGGACATCGTTGGACATCGGTGGACATCGTGGGACACCGTTGGACACCGTTGGACACCGTTGGACATCGTGGGACACCGTGGGACAACGTGGGACAACGTGGGACAACGTGGGACAACGTGGGACAACGTGGGACACCGTTGGACATCGTTGGACATCGTTGGACACCGTTGGACATCGTTGGACATCGTTGGACATCGTTGGACACCGTTGGACACCGTTGGACGACGTTGGACATCGTTGGACATCGTTGGACATCGTTGGACACCGTTGGACACCGTTGGACGACGTTGGACATCGTTGGACATCGTTGGACATCGTTGGACACCGTTGGACATCGTTGGACACCGTTGGACACCGTTGGACGACGTTGGACATCGTTGGACATCGTTGGACATCGTTGGACACCGTTGGACACCGTTGGACACCGTTGGACATCGTTGGACACCGTTGGAAACCGTTGGACACCGTTGGACACCGTGGGACAACGTGGGACAACGTGGGACAACGTGGGACAACGTGGGACAACGTGGGACAACGTGGGACAACGTGGGACAACGTGGGACAACGTGGGACACCGTTGGACATCGTTGCACAACGTGGGACAACGTGGGACATCGTTGGACACCGTTGGACATCGTTGGACACCGTTGGACATCGTGGGACAACGTGGGACAACGTGGGACAACGTGGGACAACGTGGGACAACGTGGGACAACGTGGGACAACGTGGGACACCGTTGGACACCGTTGGACATCGTTGGACATCGTTGGACACCGTTGGACACCGTTGGACGACGTTGGACATCGTGGGACACCGTTGGACATCGTTGGACATCGTGGGACACCGTTGGACGACGTTGGACACCGTTGGACACCGTTGGACATCGGTGGACATCGTGGGACACCGTTGGACACCGTTGGACACCGTTGGACGACGTTGGACATCGTTGGACATCGTTGGACACCGTTGGACATCGTTGGACATCGTTGGACATCGTTGGACATCGTTGGACATCGTTGGACACCGTTGGACATCGTGGGACACCGTTGGACACCGCTGGACATCGTTGGACATCGTGGGACATCGTCGGACACCGTTGGACATCGTTGGACACCGTTGGACATCGTGGGACACCGTTGGACACCGTTGGACATCGTTGGACATCGTGGGACATCGTCGGACACCGTTGGACACCGTTGGACACCGTTGGACATCGTTGGACACCGTTGGACACCGTTGGACACCGTTGGACATCGTGGGACACCGTTGGACACCGTGGGACATCGTGGGACACCGTTGGACACCGTGGGACACCGTTGGACACCGTGGGACACCGTTGGACACCGTTGGACACCGTTGGACGACGTTGGACACCGTTGGACGACGTTGGACATCGTTGGACATCGTTGGACACCGTTGGACATCGTTGGACATCGTTGGACATCGTTGGACATCGTTGGACATCGTTGGACACCGTTGGACATCGTGGGACACCGTTGGACACCGTTGGACACCGTTGGACATCGTGGGACATCGTCGGACACCGTTGGACATCGTTGGACACCGTTGGACATCGTGGGACACCGTTGGACACCGCTGGACATCGGTGGACATCGTGGGACATCGTCGGACACCGTTGGACATCGTTGGACACCGTTGGACACCGTTGGACACCGTTGGACACCGTTGGACACCGTTGGACATCGTGGGACACCGTTGGACACCGTGGGACATCGTGGGACACCGTTGGACATCGTGGGACACCGTTGGACACCGTGGGACACCGTTGGACACCGTTGGACACCGTTGGACGACGTTGGACACCGTTGGACATCGTTGGACATCGTGGGACACCGTTGGACGACGTTGGACATCGTTGGACATCGTGGGACACCGTTGGATATCGTTGGACATCGTTGGATATCGTGGGACATCGTGGGACACCGTTGGACACCGTTGGACACCGTTGGACGACGTTGGACATCGTTGGACATCGTTGGACACCGTTGGACACCGTGGGACAACGTGGGACAACGTGGGACAACGTGGGACAACGTGGGACAACGTGGGACAACGTGGGACAACGTGGGACAACGTGGGACAACGTGGGACAACGTGGGACAACGTGGGACATCGTGGGACACCGTTGGACACCGTTGGACACCGTTGGACACCGTTGGACACCGTTGGACACCGTTGGACACCGCTGGACATCGGTGGACATCGTGGGACATCGTCGGACACCGTTGGACATCGTTGGACACCGTTGGACATCGTTGGACACCGTTGGACACCGTTGGACACCGTTGGACACCGTTGGACACCGTTGGACATCGTTGGACACCGTGGGACACCGTTGGACACCGTTGGACATCGTGGGACACCGTTGGACGACGTTGGACATCGTTGGACATCGTTGGACACCGTTGGACACCGTTGGACACCGTTGGACATCGGTGGACATCGTTGGACATCGTGGGACACCGTTGGACACCGTTGGACGACGTTGGACATCGTTGGACATCGTTGGACACCGTTGGACACCGTTGGACATGGTGGGACACCGTTGGACGACGTTGGACATCGTTGGACATCGTGGGACACCGTTGGATATCGTTGGACATCGTTGGATATCGTGGGACATCGTGGGACACCGTTGGACACCGTTGGACACCGTTGGACGACGTTGGACATCGTTGGACATCGTTGGACACCGTTGGACACCGTGGGACAACGTGGGACAACGTGGGACAACGTGGGACAACGTGGGACAACGTGGGACAACGTGGGACAACGTGGGACAACGTGGGACAACGTGGGACAACGTGGGACAACGTGGGACATCGTTGGACACCGTTGGACACCGTTGGACACCGTTGGACACCGTTGGACACCGTTGGACACCGTTGGACACCGTTGGACACCGTTGGACATCGTGGGACACCGTTGGACGACGTTGGACATCGTTGGACATCGTTGGACACCGTTGGACACCATTGGACACCGTTGGACGACGTTGGACATCGTTGGACACCGTCGGACATCGTTGGACATCGTGGGACACCGTTGGACGACGTTGGACATCGTTGGACATCGTTGGACACCGTTGGACGACGTTGGACATCGTTGGACATCGTTGGACATCGGTGGACATCGTGGGACACCGTTGGACACCGTTGGACACCGTTGGACATCGTGGGACACCGTGGGACAACGTGGGACAACGTGGGACAACGTGGGACAACGTGGGACAACGTGGGACACCGTTGGACATCGTTGGACATCGTTGGACACCGTTGGACATCGTTGGACATCGTTGGACATCGTTGGACACCGTTGGACACCGTTGGACGACGTTGGACATCGTTGGACATCGTTGGACATCGTTGGACACCGTTGGACACCGTTGGACGACGTTGGACATCGTTGGACATCGTTGGACATCGTTGGACACCGTTGGACATCGTTGGACACCGTTGGACACCGTTGGACGACGTTGGACATCGTTGGACATCGTTGGACATCGTTGGACACCGTTGGACACCGTTGGACACCGTTGGACATCGTTGGACACCGTTGGAAACCGTTGGACACCGTTGGACACCGTGGGACAACGTGGGACAACGTGGGACAACGTGGGACAACGTGGGACAACGTGGGACAACGTGGGACAACGTGGGACAACGTGGGACACCGTTGGACATCGTTGGACAACGTGGGACAACGTGGGACATCGTTGGACACCGTTGGACATCGTTGGACACCGTTGGACATCGTGGGACAACGTGGGACAACGTGGGACAACGTGGGACAACGTGGGACAACGTGGGACAACGTTGGACACCGTTGGACATCGTTGGACATCGTTGGACACCGTTGGACACCGTTGGACGACGTTGGACATCGTGGGACACCGTTGGACATCGTTGGACATCGTGGGACACCGTTGGACGACGTTGGACACCGTTGGACACCGTTGGACATCGGTGGACATCGTGGGACACCGTTGGACACCGTTGGACACCGTTGGACAACGTTGGACATCGTTGGACATCGTTGGACACCGTTGGACATCGTTGGACATCGTTGGACATCGTTGGACATCGTTGGACATCGTTGGACACCGTTGGACATCGTGGGACACCGTTGGACACCGCTGGACATCGTTGGACATCGTGGGACATCGTCGGACACCGTTGGACATCGTTGGACACCGTTGGACATCGTGGGACACCGTTGGACACCGCTGGACATCGGTGGACATCGTGGGACATCGTCGGACACCGTTGGACATCGTTGGACACCGTTGGACATCGTTGGACACCGTTGGACACCGTTGGACACCGTTGGACATCGTGGGACACCGTTGGACACCGTGGGACATCGTGGGACACCGTTGGACATCGTGGGACACCGTTGGACACCGTGGGACACCGTTGGACACCGTTGGACACCGTTGGACGACGTTGGACACCGTTGGACATCGTTGGACATGGTGGGACACCGTTGGACGACGTTGGACATCGTTGGACATCGTGGGACACCGTTGGATATCGTTGGACATCGTTGGATATCGTGGGACATCGTGGGACACCGTTGGACACCGTTGGACACCGTTGGACGACGTTGGACATCGTTGGACATCGTTGGACACCGTTGGACACCGTGGGACAACGTGGGACAACGTGGGACAACGTGGGACAACGTGGGACAACGTGGGACAACGTGGGACAACGTGGGACAACGTGGGACAACGTGGGACAACGTGGGACAACGTGGGACATCGTTGGACACCGTTGGACACCGTTGGACACCGTTGGACACCGTTGGACACCGTTGGACACCGTTGGACATCGTGGGACACCGTTGGACGACGTTGGACATCGTTGGACATCGTTGGACGACGTTGGACATCGTTGGACACCGTCGGACACCGTTGGACGACGTTGGACATCGTTGGACATCGTTGGACACCGTTGGACGACGTTGGACATCGTTGGACATCGTTGGACATCGGTGGACATCGTGGGACACCGTTGGACACCGTTGGACACCGTTGGACATCGTGGGACACCGTGGGACAACGTGGGACAACGTGGGACAACGTGGGACAACGTGGGACAACGTGGGACAACGTGGGACAACGTGGGACACCGTTGGACATCGTTGGACATCGTTGGACACCGTTGGACATCGTTGGACATCGTTGGACATCGTTGGACACCGTTGGACACCGTTGGACGACGTTGGACATCGTTGGACACCGTTGGACACCGTTGGACACCGTGGGACAACGTGGGACAACGTGGGACAACGTGGGACAACGTGGGACAACGTGGGACAACGTGGGACAACGTGGGACAACGTGGGACAACGTGGGACAACGTGGGACAACGTGGGACAACGTGGGACACCGTTGGACATCGTTGGACAACGTGGGACAACGTGGGACATCGTTGGACACCGTTGGACATCGTTGGACACCGTTGGACATCGTGGGACAACGTGGGACATCGTGGGACACTGTTGGACATCGTGGGACACCGTTGGACACAGTTGGACACCGTTGGACACCGTTGGACGACGTTGGACATCGTGGGACATCGTGGGACAACGTTGGACATCGTTGGACACCGTTGGACACCGTTGGACATCGTTGGACATCGTTGGACATTGTGGGACACCGTTGGACATCGTGGGACACCGTTGGACGACGTCGGACATCGTTGGACATCGTTGGACACCGTTGGACACCGTTGGACACCGTTGGACATCGGTGGACATCGTTGGACATCGTGGGACACCGTTGGACACCGTTGGACGACGTTGGACATCGTTGGACATCGTTGGACACCGTTGGACACCGTTGGACATCGTTGGACACCGTTGGACATCGTTGGACATCGTTGGACATCGTGGGACAACGTGGGACAACGTGGGACAACGTGGGACAACGTGGGACAACGTGGGACACCGTTGGACACCGTGGGACACCGTTGGACACCGTTGGACATCGTTGGACACCGTTGGACACCGTTGGACACCGTTGGACACCGTGGGACACCGTTGGACATCGTGGGACACCGTTGGACACCGCTGGACACCGTTGGACACCGTTGGACATGGTGGGACACCGTTGGACGACGTTGGACATCGTTGGACATCGTGGGACACCGTTGGATATCGTTGGACATCGTTGGATATCGTGGGACATCGTGGGACACCGTTGGACACCGTTGGACACCGTTGGACGACGTTGGACATCGTTGGACACCGTTGGACATCGTGGGACACCGTGGGACAACGTGGGGCAACGTGGGACAACGTGGGACAACGTGGGACAACGTGGGACAACGTGGGACAACGTGGGACACCGTTGGACATCGTTGGACACCGTTGGACACCGCTGGACATCGGTTTACATCGTGGGACATCGTCGGACACCGTTGGACATCGTTGGACACCGTTGGACATCGTTGGACACCGTTGGACACCGTTGGACACCGTTGGACATCGTGGGACACCGTTGGACATCGTTGGACACCGTGGGACACCGTTGGACACCGTTGGACATCGTGGGACACCGTTGGACGACGTTGGACATCGTTGGACATCATTGGACACCGTTGGACACCGTTGGACACCGTTGGACATCGGTGGACATCGTTGGACATCGTGGGACACCGTTGGACACCGTTGGACGACGTTGGACATCGTTGGACATCGTTGGACACCGTTGGACACCGTTGGACATCGTTGGACACCGTTGGACATCGTTGGACATCGTTGGACATCGTGGAACAACGTGGGACAACGTGGGACAACGTGGGACAACGTGGGACACCGTTGGACACCGTGGGACACCGTTGGACATCGTCGGACATCGTTGGACATCGTGGGACACCGTTGGACACCGTGGGACATCGTGGGACACCGTTGGACATCGTGGGACACCGTTGGACACCGTGGGACACCGTTGGACACCGTTGGACACCGTTGGACGACGTTGGACACCGTTGGACATCGTTGGACATGGTGGGACACCGTTGGACGACGTTGGACATCGTTGGACATCGTGGGACACCGTTGGATATCGTTGGACATCGTTGGATATCGTGGGACATCGTGGGACACCGTTGGACACCGTTGGACACCGTTGGACGACGTTGGACAACGTGGGACAACGTGGGACAACGTGGGACAACGTGGGACACCGTTGGACATCGTTGGACAACGTGGGACAACGTGGGACATCGTTGGACACCGTTGGACATCGTTGGACACCGTTGGACATCGTGGGACAACGTGGGACAACGTGGGACAACGTGGGACAACGTGGGACAACGTGGGACACCGTTGGACACCGTTGGACATCGTTGGACATCGTTGGACACCGTTGGACACCGTTGGACGACGTTGGACATCGTGGGACACCGTTGGACATCGTTGGACATCGTGGGACACCGTTGGACGACGTTGGACACCGTTGGACACCGTTGGACATCGGTGGACATCGTGGGACACCGTTGGACACCGTTGGACACCGTTGGACGACGTTGGACATCGTTGGACATCGTTGGACACCGTTGGACATCGTTGGACATCGTTGGACATCGTTGGACATCGTTGGACATCGTTGGACACCGTTGGACATCGTGGGACACCGTTGGACACCGCTGGACATCGTTGGACATCGTGGGACATCGTCGGACACCGTTGGACATCGTTGGACACCGTTGGACATCGTGGGACACCGTTGGACACCGCTGGACATCGGTGGACATCGTGGGACATCGTCGGACATCGTTGGACATCGTTGGACACCGTTGGACATCGTGGGACACCGTTGGACACCGCTGGACATCGTTGGACATCGTGGGACATCGTCGGACACCGTTGGACATCGTTGGACACCGTTAGACATCGTGGGACACCGTTGGACACCGCTGGACATCGGTGGACATCGTGGGACATCGTCGGACACCGTTGGACATCGTTGGACACCGTTGGACATCGTTGGACACCGTTGGACATCGTTGGACACCGTTGGACACCGTTGGACACCGTTGGACATCGTGGGACACCGTTGGACATCGTTGGACACCGTTGGACACCGTTGGACATCGTTGGACATCGTTGGACATCGTGGGACACCGTTGGACATCGTTGGACACCGTTGGACATCGTGGGACACCGTTGGACGACGTTGGACATCGTTGGACATCATTGGACACCGTTGGACATCGTGGGACACCGTTGGACATCGTTGGACATCGTGGGACACCGTTGGACACCGTTGGACACCGTTGGACACCGTTGGACGACGTTGGACATCGTTGGACATCGTGGGACACCGTTGGACATCGTGGGACACCGTTGGACACAGTTGGACACCGTTGGACACCGTTGGACGACGTTGGACATCGTGGGAAATCGTGGGACAACGTTGGACATCGTTGGACACCGTTGGACACCGTTGGACATCGTTGGACATCGTTGGACATCGTGGGACACCGTTGGACACCGTTGGACATCGTGGGACACCGTTGGACGACGTTGGACATCGTTGGACATCGTTGGACACCGTTGGACACCGTTGGACACCGTTGGACATCGGTGGACATCGTTGGACATCGTGGGACACCGTTGGACACCGTTGGACGACGTTGGACATCATTGGACATCGTTGGACACCGTTGGACACCGTTGGACATCGTTGGACACCGTTGGACATCGTCGGACATCGTTGGACATCGTGGGACACCGTTGGACACAGTGGGACATCGTGGGACACCGTTGGACATCGTGGGACACCGTTGGACACCGTGGGACACCGTTGGACACCGTTGGACACCGTTGGACGACGTTGGACACCGTTGGACATCGTTGGACATGGTGGGACACCGTTGGACGACGTTGGACATCGTTGGACATCGTGGGACACCGTTGGATATCGTTGGACATCGTTGGATATCGTGGGACATCGTGGGACACCGTTGGACACCGTTGGACACCGTTGGACGACGTTGGACACCGTTGGACACCGTTGGACACCGTTGGACACCGTTGGACACCGTTGGACATCGTGGGACACCGTTGGACGACGTTGGACATCGTTGGACATCGTTGGACACCGTTGGACACCATTGGACACCGTTGGACGACGTTGGACATCGTTGGACACCGTCGGACATCGTTGGACATCGTGGGACACCGTTGGACGACGTTGGACATCGTTGGACATCGTTGGACACCGTTGGACGACGTTGGACATCGTTGGACATCGTTGGACATCGGTGGACATCGTGGGACACCGTTGGACATCGTGGGACACCGTGGGACAACGTGGGACAACGTGGGACAACGTGGGACAACGTGGGACAACGTGGGACAACGTGGGACAACGTGGGACAACGTGGGACACCGTTGGACATCGTTGGACATAGTTGGACACCGTTGGACATCGTTGGACATCGTTGGACATCGTTGGACACCGTTGGACACCGTTGGACGACGTTGGACATCGTTGGACATCGTTGGACATCGTTGGACACCGTTGGACACCGTTGGACGACGTTGGACATCGTTGGACATCGTTGGACATCGTTGGACACCTTTGGACATCGTTGGACACCGTTGGACACCGTTGGACGACGTTGGACATCGTTGGACATCGTTGGACATCGTTGGACACCGTTGGACACCGTTGGACACCGTTGGACATCGTTGGACACCGTTGGAAACCGTTGGACACCGTTGGACACCGTGGGACATCGTTGGACACCGTTGGACATCGTTGGACACCGTTGGACACCGTTGGACACCGTTGGACATCGTGGGACACCGTTGGACATCGTTGGACACCGTTGGACACCGTTGGACATCGTTGGACATCGTTGGACATCGTGGGACACCGTTGGACATCGTTGGACACCGTTGGACATCGTGGGACACCGTTGGACGACGTTGGACATCGTTGGACATCATTGGACACCGTTGGACATCGTGGGACACCGTTGGACATCGTTGGACATCGTGGGACACCGTTGGACACCGTTGGACACCGTTGGACACCGTTGGACGACGTTGGACATCGTTGGACATCGTGGGACACCGTTGGACATCGTGGGACACCGTTGGACACAGTTGGACACCGTTGGACACCGTTGGACGACGTTGGACATCGTGGGACATCGTGGGACAACGTTGGACATCGTTGGACACCGTTGGACACCGTTGGACATCGTTGGACATCGTTGGACATCGTGGGACACCGTTGGACACCGTTGGACATCGTGGGACACCGTTGGACGACGTTGGACATCGTTGGACATCGTTGGACACCGTTGGACACCGTTGGACACCGTTGGACATCGGTGGACATCGTTGGACATCGTGGGACACCGTTGGACACCGTTGGACGACGTTGGACATCGTTGGACATCGTTGGACACCGTTGGACACCGTTGGACACCGTTGGACACCGTGGGACAACGTGGGACAACGTGGGACAACGTGGGACAACGTGGGACAACGTGGGACAACGTGGGACAACGTGGGACAACGTGGGACAACGTGGGACAACGTGGGACACCGTTGGACATCGTTGGACAACGTGGGACAACGTGGGACATCGTTGGACACCGTTGGACATCGTTGGACACCGTTGGACACCGTTGGACATCGTTGGACATCGTTGGACACCGTTGGACATCGTTGGAGACCGTGGGACACCGTTGGACATCGTCGGACATCGTTGGACATTGTGGGACACCGTTGGACACCGTGGGACATCGTGGGACACCGTTGGACACCGTTGGACACCGTTGGACGACGTTGGACACCGTTGGACATCGTTGGACATGGTGGGACACCGTTGGACGACGTTGGACATCGTTGGACATCGTGGGACACCGTTGGATATCGTTGGACATCGTTGGATATCGTGGGACATCGTGGGACACCGTTGGACACCGTTGGACACCGTTGGACGACGTTGGACATCGTTGGACATCGTTGGACACCGTTGGACACCGTGGGACAACGTGGGACAACGTGGGACAACGTGGGACAACGTGGGACAACGTGGGACAACGTGGGACAACGTGGGACAACGTGGGACAACGTGGGACAACGTGGGACAACGTGGGACATCGTTGGACACCGTTGGACACCGTTGGACACCGTTGGACACCGTTGGACACCGTTGGACATCGTGGGACACCGTTGGACGACGTTGGACATCGTTGGACATCGTTGGACACCGTTGGACACCATTGGACACCGTTGGACGACGTTGGACATCGTTGGACACCGTCGGACATCGTTGGACATCGTGGGACACCGTTGGACGACGTTGGACATCGTTTGACATCGTTGGACACCGTTGGACGACGTTGGACATCGTTGGACATCGTTGGACATCGGTGGACATCGTGGGACACCGTTGGACACCGTTGGACACCGTTGGACATCGTGGGACACCGTGGGACAACGTGGGACAACGTGGGACAACGTGGGACAACGTGGGACAACGTGGGACAACGTGGGACAACGTGGGACAACGTGGGACACCGTTGGACATCGTTGGACATCGTTGGACACCGTTGGACATCGTTGGACATCGTTGGACATCGTTGGACACCGTTGGACACCGTTCGACGACGTTGGACATCGTTGGACATCGTTGGACATCGTTGGACACCGTTGGACACCGTTGGACGACGTTGGACATCGTTGGACATCGTTGGACATCGTTGGACACCGTTGGACATCGTTGGACACCGTTGGACACCGTTGGACGACGTTGGACATCGTTGGACATCGTTGGACATCGTTGGACACCGTTGGACACCGTTGGACACCGTTGGACATCGTTGGACACCGTTGGAAACCGTTGGACACCGTTGGACACCGTGGGACAACGTGGGACAACGTGGGACAACGTGGGACAACGTGGGACAACGTGGGACAACGTGGGACAACGTGGGACAACGTGGGACAACGTGGGACAACGTGGGACACCGTTGGACATCGTTGGACAACGTGGGACAACGTGGGACATCGTTGGACACCGTTGGACATCGTTGGACACCGTTGGACACCGTTGGACATCGTTGGACATCGTTGGACATCGTTGGACATCGTTGGACACCGTTGGACATCGTGGGACATCGTCGGACACCATTGGACATCGTTGGACACCGTTGGACATCGTGGGACACCGTTGGACACCGCTGGACATCGGTGGACATCGTGGGACATCGTCGGACACCGTTGGACATCGTTGGACACCGTTGGACATCGTTGGACACCGTTGGACACCGTTGGACACCGTTGGACAGCGTGGGACATCGTGGGACACCGTTGGACATCGTTGGACACCGTTGGACACCGTTGGACATCGTTGGACATCGTTGGACATCGTGGGACACCGTTGGACATCGTTGGACACCGTTGGACATCGTGGGACACCGTTGGACGACGTTGGACATCGTTGGACATCATTGGACACCGTTGGACATCGTGGGACACCGTTGGACATCGTTGGACATCGTGGGACACTGTTGGACACCGTTGGACACCGTTGGACACCGTTGGACGACGTTGGACATCGTTGGACATCGTGGGACACCGTTGGACATCGTGGGACACCGTTGGACACAGTTGGACACCGTTGGACACCGTTGGACGACGTTGGACATCGTGGGAAATCGTGGGACAACGTTGGACATCGTTGGACACCGTTGGACACCGTTGGACATCGTTGGACATCGTTGGACATCGTGGGACACCGTTGGACACCGTTGGACATCGTGGGACACCGTTGGACGACGTTGGACATCGTTGGACATCGTTGGACACCGTTGGACACCGTTGGACACCGTTGGACATCGGTGGACATCGTTGGACATCGTGGGACACCGTTGGACACCGTTGGACGACGTTGGACATCGTTGGACATCGTTGGACACCGTTGGACACCGTTGGACATCGTTGGACACCGTTGGACATCGTTGGACATCGTTGGACATCGTGGGACAACGTGGGACAACGTGGGACAACGTGGGACAACGTGGGACAACGTGGGACACCGTTGGACACCGTGGGACACCGTTGGACACCGTTGGACATCGTTGGACACCGTTGGACACCGTTGGACACCGTTGGACACCGTGGGACACCGTTGGACATCGTGGGACACCGTTGGACACCGCTGGACACCGTTGGACACCGTTGGACATCGGTGGACATCGTTGGACATCGTGGGACACCGTTGGACACCGTTGGACGACGTTGGACATCGTTGGACATCGTTGGACACCGTTGGACACCGTTGGACACCGTTGGACATCGTTGGACACCGTTGGACATCGTGGGACACCGTTGGACACCGCTGGACATCGTTGGACATCGTGGGACCTCGTGGGACACCGTTGGACATCGTTGGACACCGTTGGACATCGTTGGACACCGTTGGACATCGTTGGAGACCGTGGGACACCGTTGGACATCGTCGGACATCGTTGGACATCGTGGGACACCGTTGGACACCGTGGGACATCGTGGGACACCGTTGGACATCGTGGGACACCGTTGGACACCGTGGGACACCGTTGGACACCGTTGGACACCGTTGGACGACGTTGGACACCGTTGGACATCGTTGGACATGGTGGGACACCGTTGGACGACGTTGGACATCGTTGGACATCGTGGGACACCGTTGGATATCGTTGGACATCGTTGGATATCGTGGGACATCGTGGGACACCGTTGGACACCGTTGGACACCGTTGGACGACGTTGGACATCGTTGGACATCGTTGGACACCGTTGGACACCGTGGGACAACGTGGGACAACGTGGGACAACGTGGGACAACGTGGGACAACGTGGGACAACGTGGGACAACGTGGGACAACGTGGGACATCGTTGGACATCGTGGGACACCGTTGGACGACGTTGGACATCGTTGGACATCGTTGGACACCGTTGGACACCATTGGACACCGTTGGACGACGTTGGACATCGTTGGACACCGTCGGACATCGTTGGACATCGTGGGACACCGTTGGACGACGTTGGACATCGTTGGACATCGTTGGACACCGTTGGACGACGTTGGACATCGTTGGACATCGTTGGACATCGGTGGACATCGTGGGACACCGTTGGACACCGTTGGACACCGTTGGACATCGTGGGACACCGTGGCACAACGTGGGACAACGTGGGACAACGTGGGACAACGTGGGACAGCGTGGGACAACGTGGGACAACGTGGGACAACGTGGGACACCGTTGGACATCGTTGGACATCGTTGGACACCGTTGGACATCGTTGGACATCGTTGGACATCGTTGGACACCGTTGGACACCGTTGGACGACGTTGGACATCGTTGGACATCGTTGGACATCGTTGGACACCGTTGGACACCGTTGGACGACGTTGGACATCGTTGGACATCGTTGGACATCGTTGGACACCGTTGGACATCGTTGGACACCGTTGGACACCGTTGGACGACGTTGGACATCGTTGGACATCGTTGGACATCGTTGGACACCGTTGGACACCGTTGGACACCGTTGGACATCGTTGGACACCGTTGGAAACCGTTGGACACCGTTGGACACCGTGGGACAACGTGGGACAACGTGGGACAACGTGGGACAACGTGGGACATCGTTGGACATCGTTGGACATCGTTGGACATCGTTGGACATCGTTGGACACCGTTGGACATCGTGGGACACCGTTGGACACCGCTGGACATCGTTGGACATCGTGGGACATCGTCGGACACCATTGGACATCGTTGGACACCGTTGGACATCGTGGGACACCGTTGGACACCGCTGGACATCGGTGGACATCGTGGGACATCGTCGGACACCGTTGGACATCGTGGGACACCGTTGGACACCGTTGGACGACGTTGGACATCGTTGGACATCGTTGGACACCGTTGGACACCGTTGGACATCGTTGGACACCGTTGGACATCGTTGGACATCGTTGGACATCGTGGGACAACGTGGGACAACGTGGGACAACGTGGGACAACGTGGGACAACGTGGGACACCGTTGGACACCGTGGGACACCGTTGGACACCGTTGGACATCGTTGGACACCGTTGGACATCGTTGGACATCGTGGGACACCGTTGGACACCGTTGGACATCGTGGGACACCGTTGGACGACGTTGGACATCGTTGGACATCGTTGGACACCGTTGGACACCGTTGGACACCGTTGGACATCGGTGGACATCGTTGGACATCGTGGGACACCGTTGGACACCGTTGGACGACGTTGGACATCGTTGGACATCGTTGGACACCGTTGGACACCGTTGGACATCGTTGGACACCGTTGGACATCGTTGGACACCGTTGGACATCGTTGGACATCGTTGGACATCGTGGGACAACGTGGGACAACGTGGGACAACGTGGGACAACGTGGGACAACGTGGGACACCGTTGGACACCGTGGGACACCGTTGGACACCGTTGGACATCGTTGGACACCGTTGGACACCGTTGGACACCGTTGGACACCGTGGGACACCGTTGGACATCGTGGGACACCGTTGGACACCGCTGGACACCGTTGGACACCGTTGGACATCGGTGGACATCGTTGGACATCGTGGGACACCGTTGGACACCGTTGGACGACGTTGGACATCGTTGGACATCGTTGGACACCGTTGGACACCGTTGGACACCGTTGGACATCGTTGGACACCGTTGGACATCGTGGGACACCGTTGGACACCGCTGGACATCGTTGGACATCGTGGGACCTCGTGGGACACCGTTGGACATCGTTGGACACCGTTGGACATCGTTGGACACCGTTGGACATCGTTGGAGACCGTGGGACACCGTTGGACATCGTCGGACATCGTTGGACATCGTGGGACACCGTTGGACACCGTGGGACATCGTGGGACACCGTTGGACATCGTGGGACACCGTTGGACACCGTGGGACACCGTTGGACACCGTTGGACACCGTTGGACGACGTTGGACACCGTTGGACATCGTTGGACATGGTGGGACACCGTTGGACGACGTTGGACATCGTTGGACATCGTGGGACACCGTTGGATATCGTTGGACATCGTTGGATATCGTGGGACATCGTGGGACACCGTTGGACACCGTTGGACACCGTTGGACGACGTTGGACATCGTTGGACATCGTTGGACACCGTTGGACACCGTGGGACAACGTGGGACAACGTGGGACAACGTGGGACAACGTGGGACAACGTGGGACAACGTGGGACAACGTGGGACAACGTGGGACATCGTTGGACATCGTGGGACACCGTTGGACGACGTTGGACATCGTTGGACATCGTGGGACACCGTTGGACGACGTTGGACATCGTTGGACATCGTTGGACACCGTTGGACACCATTGGACACCGTTGGACGACGTTGGACATCGTTGGACACCGTCGGACATCGTTGGACATCGTGGGACACCGTTGGACGACGTTGGACATCGTCGGACATCGTTGGACACCGTTGGACGACGTTGGACATCGTTGGACACCGTTGGACGACGTTGGACATCGTTGGACATCGTTGGACATCGGTGGACATCGTGGGACACCGTTGGACACCGTTGGACACCGTTGGACATCGTGGGACACCGTGGCACAACGTGGGACAACGTGGGACAACGTGGGACAACGTGGGACAACGTGGGACAACGTGGGACAACGTGGGACAACGTGGGACACCGTTGGACATCGTTGGACATCGTTGGACACCGTTGGACATCGTTGGACATCGTTGGACATCGTTGGACACCGTTGGACACCGTTGGACGACGTTGGACATCGTTGGACATCGTTGGACATCGTTGGACACCGTTGGACACCGTTGGACGACGTTGGACATCGTTGGACATCGTTGGACATCGTTGGACACCGTTGGACATCGTTGGACACCGTTGGACACCGTTGGACGACGTTGGACATCGTTGGACATCGTTGGACATCGTTGGACACCGTTGGACACCGTTGGACACCGTTGGACATCGTTGGACACCGTTGGAAACCGTTGGACACCGTTGGACACCGTGGGACAACGTGGGACAACGTGGGACAACGTGGGACAACGTGGGACAACGTGGGACAACGTGGGACAACGTGGGACAACGTGGGACAACGTGGGACACCGTTGGACATCGTTGGACAACGTGGGACAACGTGGGACATCGTTGGACACCGTTGGACATCGTGGGACACCGTTGGACACCGCTGGACATCGGTGGACATCGTGGGACATCGTCGGACACCGTTGGACATCGTTGGACACCGTTGGACATCGTTGGACACCGTTGGACACCGTTGGACACCGTTGGACATCGTGGGACACCGTTGGACATCGTTGGACACCGTTGGACACCGTTGGACATCGTTGGACATCGTTGGACATCGTGGGACACCGTTGGACATCGTTGGACACCGTTGGACATCGTGGGACACCGTTGGACGACGTTGGACATCGTTGGACATCATTGGACACCGTTGGACATCGTGGGACACCGTTGGACATCGTTGGACATCGTGGGACACCGTTGGACACCGTTGGACACCGTTGGACACCGTTGGACGACGTTGGACATCGTTGGACATCGTGGGACACCGTTGGACATCGTGGGACACCGTTGGACGCAGTTGGACACCGTTGGACACCGTTGGACGACGTTGGACATCGTGGGACATCGTGGGACAACGTTGGACATCGTTGGACACCGTTGGACACCGTTGGACATCGTTGGACATCGTTGGACATCGTGGGACACCGTTGGACACCGTTGGACATCGTGGGACACCGTTGGACGACGTTGGACATCGTTGGACATCGTTGGACACCGTTGGACACCGTTGGACACCGTTGGACATCGGTGGACATCGTTGGACATCGTGGGACACCGTTGGACACCGTTGGACGACGTTGGACATCGTTGGACATCGTTGGACACCGTTGGACACCGTTGGACATCGTTGGACGACGTTGGACATCGTTGGACATCGTTGGACACCGTGGGACAACGTGGGACAACGTGGGACAACGTGGGACAACGTGGGACAACGTGGGACACCGTTGGACACCGTGGGACACCGTTGGACACCGTTGGACATCGTTGGACACCGTTGGACACCGTTGGACACCGTTGGACACCGTGGGACACCGTTGGACATCGTGGGACACCGTTGGACGACGTTGGACATCGTTGGACATCGTTGGACACCGTTGGACACCGTTGGACATCGTTGGACGACGTTGGACATCGTTGGACATCGTTGGACACCGTGGGACAACGTGGGACAACGTGGGACAACGTGGGACAACGTGGGACACCGTTGGACACCGTGGGACACCGTTGGACACTGTTGGACATCGTTGGACACCGTTGGACACCGTTGGACACCGTTGGACACCGTGGGACACCGTTGGACACCGCTGGACACCGTTGGATACCGTTGGACATCGGTGGACATCGTTGGACATCGTGGGACACCGTTGGACACCGTTGGACGACGTTGGACATCGTTGGACATCGTTGGACACCGTTGGACACCGTTGGACACCGTTGGACATCGTTGGACACCGTTGGACGTCGTGGGACACCGTTGGACACCGCTGGACATCGTTGGACATCGTGGGACCTCGTGGGACACCGCTGGACATCGTTGGACATCGTGGGACATCGTCGGACACCGTTGGACATCGTTGGACACCGTTGGACATCGTGGGACACCGTTGGACACCGCTGGACATCGGTGGACATCGTGGGACATCGTCGGACACCGTTGGACATCGTTGGACACCGTTGGACATCGTTGGACACCGTTGGACACCGTTGGACACCGTTGGACATCGTGGGACACCGTTGGACATCGTTGGACACCGTTGGACACCGTTGGACATCGTTGGACATCGTTGGACATCGTGGGACACCGTTGGACATCGTTGGACACCGTTGGACACCGTTGGACACCGTTCGACGACGTTGGACATCGTTGGACATCGTTGGACATCGTTGGACACCGTTGGACACCGTTGGACGACGTTGGACATCGTTGGACATCGTTGGACATCGTTGGACACCGTTGGACATCGTTGGACACCGTTGGACACCGTTGGACGACGTTGGACATCGTTGGACATCGTTGGACATCGTTGGACACCGTTGGACACCGTTGGACACCGTTGGACATCGTTGGACACCGTTGGAAACCGTTGGACACCGTTGGACACCGTGGGACAACGTGGGACAACGTGGGACAACGTGGGACAACGTGGGACAACGTGGGACAACGTGGGACAACGTGGGACAACGTGGGACAACGTGGGACAACGTGGGACACCGTTGGACATCGTTGGACAACGTGGGACAACGTGGGACATCGTTGGACACCGTTGGACATCGTTGGACACCGTTGGACACCGTTGGACATCGTTGGACATCGTTGGACATCGTTGGACATCGTTGGACACCGTTGGACATCGTGGGACATCGTCGGACACCATTGGACATCGTTGGACACCGTTGGACATCGTGGGACACCGGTGGACACCGCTGGACATCGGTGGACATCGTGGGACATCGTCGGACACCGTTGGACATCGTTGGACACCGTTGGACATCGTTGGACACCGTTGGACACCGTTGGACACCGTTGGACAGCGTGGGACATCGTGGGACACCGTTGGACATCGTTGGACACCGTTGGACACCGTTGGACATCGTTGGACATCGTTGGACATCGTGGGACACCGTTGGACATCGTTGGACACCGTTGGACATCGTGGGACACCGTTGGACGACGTTGGACATCGTTGGACATCATTGGACACCGTTGGACATCGTGGGACACCGTTGGACATCGTTGGACATCGTGGGACACTGTTGGACACCGTTGGACACCGTTGGACACCGTTGGACGACGTTGGACATCGTTGGACATCGTGGGACACCGTTGGACATCGTGGGACACCGTTGGACACCGTTGGACACCGTTGGACACCGTTGGACGACGTTGGACATCGTGGGAAATCGTGGGACAACGTTGGACATCGTTGGACACCGTTGGACACCGTTGGACATCGTTGGACATCGTTGGACATCGTGGGACACCGTTGGACACCGTTGGACATCGTGGGACACCGTTGGACGACGTTGGACATCGTTGGACATCGTTGGACACCGTTGGACACCGTTGGACACCGTTGGACATCGGTGGACATCGTTGGACATCGTGGGACACCGTTGGACACCGTTGGACGACGTTGGACATCGTTGGACATCGTTGGACACCGTTGGACACCGTTGGACATCGTTGGACACCGTTGGACATCGTTGGACATCGTTGGACATCGTGGGACAACGTGGGACAACGTGGGACAACGTGGGACAACGTGGGACAACGTGGGACACCGTTGGACACCGTTGGACGACGTTGGACATCGTTGGACATCGTTGGACACCGTTGGACACCGTTGGACATCGTTGGACACCGTTGGACATCGTTGGACATCATTGGACACCGTTGGACATCGTGGGACACCGTTGGACATCGTTGGACATCGTGGGACACTGTTGGACACCGTTGGACACCGTTGGACACCGTTGGACGACGTTGGACATCGTTGGACATCGTGGGACACCGTTGGACATCGTGGGACACCGTTGGACACAGTTGGACACCGTTGGACACCGTTGGACGACGTTGGACATCGTGGGAAATCGTGGGACAACGTTGGACATCGTTGGACACCGTTGGACACCGTTGGACATCGTTGGACATCGTTGGACATCGTGGGACACCGTTGGACACCGTTGGACATCGTGGGACACCGTTGGACGACGTTGGACATCGTTGGACATCGTTGGACACCGTTGGACACCGTTGGACACCGTTGGACATCGTTGGACATCGTTGGACATCGTGGGACACCGTTGGACACCGTTGGACGACGTTGGACATCGTTGGACATCGTTGGACACCGTTGGACACCGTTGGACATCGTTGGACACCGTTGGACATCGTTGGACATCGTTGGACATCGTGGGACAACGTGGGACAACGTGGGACAACGTGGGACAACGTGGGACAACGTGGGACACCGTTGGACACCGTGGGACACCGTTGGACACCGTTGGACATCGTTGGACACCGTTGGACACCGTTGGACACCGTTGGACACCGTGGGACACCGTTGGACATCGTGGGACACCGTTGGACACCGCTGGACACCGTTGGACACCGTTGGACATCGGTGGACATCGTTGGACATCGTGGGACACCGTTGGACACCGTTGGACGACGTTGGACATCGTTGGACATCGTTGGACACCGTTGGACACCGTTGGACACCGTTGGACATCGTTGGACACCGTTGGACATCGTGGGACACCGCTGGACACCGCTGGACATCGTTGGACATCGTGGGACCTCGTGGGACACCGTTGGACATCGTTGGACACCGTTGGACATCGTTGGACACCGTTGGACATCGTTGGAGACCGTGGGACACCGTTGGACATCGTCGGACATCGTTGGACATCGTGGGACACCGTTGGACACCGTGGGACATCGTGGGACACCGTTGGACATCGTGGGACACCGTTGGACACCGTGGGACACCGTTGGACACCGTTGGACACCGTTGGACGACGTTGGACACCGTTGGACATCGTTGGACATGGTGGGACACCGTTGGACGACGTTGGACATCGTTGGACATCGTGGGACACCGTTGGATATCGTTGGACATCGTTGGATATCGTGGGACATCGTGGGACACCGTTGGACACCGTTGGACACCGTTGGACGACGTTGGACATCGTTGGACATCGTTGGACACCGTTGGACACCGTGGGACAACGTGGGACAACGTGGGACAACGTGGGACAACGTGGGACAACGTGGGACAACGTGGGACATCGTTGGACATCGTGGGACACCGTTGGACGACGTTGGACATCGTTGGACATCGTTGGACACCGTTGGACACCATTGGACACCGTTGGACGACGTTGGACATCGTTGGACACCGTCGGACATCGTTGGACATCGTGGGACACCGTTGGACGACGTTGGACATCGTTGGACATCGTTGGACACCGTTGGACGACGTTGGACATCGTTGGACATCGTTGGACATCGGTGGACATCGTGGGACACCGTTGGACACCGTTGGACACCGTTGGACATCGTGGGACACCGTGGCACAACGTGGGACAACGTGGGACAACGTGGGACAACGTGGGACAGCGTGGGACAACGTGGGACAACGTGGGACAACGTGGGACACCGTTGGACATCGTTGGACATCGTTGGACACCGTTGGACATCGTTGGACATCGTTGGACATCGTTGGACACCGTTGGACACCGTTGGACGACGTTGGACATCGTTGGACATCGTTGGACATCGTTGGACACCGTTGGACACCGTTGGACGACGTTGGACATCGTTGGACATCGTTGGACATCGTTGGACACCGTTGGACATCGTTGGACACCGTTGGACACCGTTGGACGACGTTGGACATCGTTGGACATCGTTGGACATCGTTGGACACCGTTGGACACCGTTGGACACCGTTGGACATCGTTGGACACCGTTGGAAACCGTTGGACACCGTTGGACACCGTGGGACAACGTGGGACAACGTGGGACAACGTGGGACAACGTGGGACATCGTTGGACATCGTTGGACATCGTTGGACATCGTTGGACATCGTTGGACACCGTTGGACATCGTGGGACACCGTTGGACACCGCTGGACATCGTTGGACATCGTGGGACATCGTCGGACACCATTGGACATCGTTGGACACCGTTGGACATCGTGGGACACCGTTGGACACCGCTGGACATCGGTGGACATCGTGGGACATCGTCGGACACCGTTGGACATCGTGGGACACCGTTGGACACCGTTGGACGACGTTGGACATCGTTGGACATCGTTGGACACCGTTGGACACCGTTGGACATCGTTGGACACCGTTGGACATCGTTGGACATCGTTGGACATCGTGGGACAACGTGGGACAACGTGGGACAACGTGGGACAACGTGGGACAACGTGGGACACCGTTGGACACCGTGGGACACCGTTGGACACCGTTGGACATCGTTGGACACCGTTGGACATCGTTGGACATCGTGGGACACCGTTGGACACCGTTGGACATCGTGGGACACCGTTGGACGACGTTGGACATCGTTGGACATCGTTGGACACCGTTGGACACCGTTGGACACCGTTGGACATCGTTGGACATCGTTGGACATCGTGGGACACCGTTGGACACCGTTGGACGACGTTGGACATCGTTGGACATCGTTGGACACCGTTGGACACCGTTGGACATCGTTGGACACCGTTGGACATCGTTGGACATCGTTGGACATCGTGGGACAACGTGGGACAACGTGGGACAACGTGGGACAACGTGGGACAACGTGGGACACCGTTGGACACCGTGGGACACCGTTGGACACCGTTGGACATCGTTGGACACCGTTGGACACCGTTGGACACCGTTGGACACCGTGGGACACCGTTGGACATCGTGGGACACCGTTGGACACCGCTGGACACCGTTGGACACCGTTGGACATCGGTGGACATCGTTGGACATCGTGGGACACCGTTGGACACCGTTGGACGACGTTGGACATCGTTGGACATCGTTGGACACCGTTGGACACCGTTGGACACCGTTGGACATCGTTGGACACCGTTGGACATCGTGGGACACCGTTGGACACCGCTGGACATCGTTGGACATCGTGGGACCTCGTGGGACACCGTTGGACATCGTTGGACACCGTTGGACATCGTTGGACACCGTTGGACATCGTTGGAGACCGTGGGACACCGTTGGACATCGTCGGACATCGTTGGACATCGTGGGACACCGTTGGACACCGTGGGACATCGTGGGACACCGTTGGACATCGTGGGACACCGTTGGACACCGTGGGACACCGTTGGACACCGTTGGACACCGTTGGACGACGTTGGACACCGTTGGACATCGTTGGACATGGTGGGACACCGTTGGACGACGTTGGACATCGTTGGACATCGTGGGACACCGTTGGATATCGTTGGACATCGTTGGATATCGTGGGACATCGTGGGACACCGTTGGACACCGTTGGACACCGTTGGACGACGTTGGACATCGTTGGACATCGTTGGACACCGTTGGACACCGTGGGACAACGTGGGACAACGTGGGACAACGTGGGACAACGTGGGACAACGTGGGACAACGTGGGACAACGTGGGACAACGTGGGACATCGTTGGACATCGTGGGACACCGTTGGACGACGTTGGACATCGTTGGACATCGTGGGACACCGTTGGACGACGTTGGACATCGTTGGACATCGTTGGACACCGTTGGACACCATTGGACACCGTTGGACGACGTTGGACATCGTTGGACACCGTCGGACATCGTTGGACATCGTGGGACACCGTTGGACGACGTTGGACATCGTCGGACATCGTTGGACACCGTTGGACGACGTTGGACATCGTTGGACACCGTTGGACGACGTTGGACATCGTTGGACATCGTTGGACATCGGTGGACATCGTGGGACACCGTTGGACACCGTTGGACACCGTTGGACATCGTGGGACACCGTGGCACAACGTGGGACAACGTGGGACAACGTGGGACAACGTGGGACAACGTGGGACAACGTGGGACAACGTGGGACAACGTGGGACACCGTTGGACATCGTTGGACATCGTTGGACACCGTTGGACATCGTTGGACATCGTTGGACATCGTTGGACACCGTTGGACACCGTTGGACGACGTTGGACATCGTTGGACATCGTTGGACATCGTTGGACACCGTTGGACACCGTTGGACGACGTTGGACATCGTTGGACATCGTTGGACATCGTTGGACACCGTTGGACATCGTTGGACACCGTTGGACACCGTTGGACGACGTTGGACATCGTTGGACATCGTTGGACATCGTTGGACACCGTTGGACACCGTTGGACACCGTTGGACATCGTTGGACACCGTTGGAAACCGTTGGACACCGTTGGACACCGTGGGACAACGTGGGACAACGTGGGACAACGTGGGACAACGTGGGACAACGTGGGACAACGTGGGACAACGTGGGACAACGTGGGACAACGTGGGACACCGTTGGACATCGTTGGACAACGTGGGACAACGTGGGACATCGTTGGACACCGTTGGACATCGTGGGACACCGTTGGACACCGCTGGACATCGGTGGACATCGTGGGACATCGTCGGACACCGTTGGACACCGTTGGACGACGTTGGACATCGTTGGACATCGTTGGACATCGTTGGACACCGTTGGACACCGTTGGACGACGTTGGACATCGTTGGACATCGTTGGACATCGTTGGACACCGTTGGACATCGTTGGACATCGTTGGACATCGTGGGACACCGTTGGACATCGTTGGACACCGTTGGACATCGTGGGACACCGTTGGACGACGTTGGACATCGTTGGACGACGTTGGACATCGTTGGACATCGTTGGACACCGTGGGACAACGTGGGACAACGTGGGACAACGTGGGACAACGTGGGACAACGTGGGACACCGTTGGACACCGTGGGACACCGTTGGACACCGTTGGACATCGTTGGACACCGTTGGACACCGTTGGACACCGTTGGACACCGTGGGACACCGTTGGACATCGTGGGACACCGTTGGACGACGTTGGACATCGTTGGACATCGTTGGACACCGTTGGACACCGTTGGACATCGTTGGACGACGTTGGACATCGTTGGACATCGTTGGACACCGTGGGACAACGTGGGACAACGTGGGACAACGTGGGACAACGTGGGACACCGTTGGACACCGTGGGACACCGTTGGACACCGTTGGACATCGTTGGACACCGTTGGACACCGTTGGACACCGTTGGACACCGTGGGACACCGTTGGACACCGCTGGACACCGTTGGATACCGTTGGACATCGGTGGACATCGTTGGACATCGTGGGACACCGTTGGACACCGTTGGACGACGTTGGACATCGTTGGACATCGTTGGACACCGTTGGACACCGTTGGACACCGTTGGACATCGTTGGACACCGTTGGACGTCGTGGGACACCGTTGGACACCGCTGGACATCGTTGGACATCGTGGGACCTCGTGGGACACCGCTGGACATCGTTGGACATCGTGGGACATCGTCGGACACCGTTGGACATCGTTGGACACCGTTGGACATCGTGGGACACCGTTGGACACCGCTGGACATCGGTGGACATCGTGGGACATCGTCGGACACCGTTGGACATCGTTGGACACCGTTGGACATCGTTGGACACCGTTGGACACCGTTGGACACCGTTGGACATCGTGGGACACCGTTGGACATCGTTGGACACCGTTGGACACCGTTGGACATCGTTGGACATCGTTGGACATCGTGGGACACCGTTGGACATCGTTGGACACCGTTGGACATCGTGGGACACCGTTGGACGACGTTGGACATCGTTGGACATCATTGGACACCGTGGACATCGTGGGACACCGTTGGACATCGTTGGACATCGTGGGACACCGTTGGACACCGTTGGACACCGTTGGACACCGTTGGACGACGTTGGACATCGTTGGACATCGTGGGACACCGTTGGACATCGTGGGACACCGTTGGACGCAGTTGGACACCGTTGGACACCGTTGGACGACGTTGGACATCGTGGGACATCGTGGGACAACGTTGGACATCGTTGGACACCGTTGGACACCGTTGGACATCGTTGGACATCGTTGGACATCGTGGGACACCGTTGGACACCGTTGGACATCGTGGGACACCGTTGGACGACGTTGGACATCGTTGGACATCGTTGGACACCGTTGGACACCGTTGGACACCGTTGGACATCGGTGGACATCGTTGGACATCGTGGGACACCGTTGGACACCGTTGGACGACGTTGGACATCGTTGGACATCGTTGGACACCGTTGGACACCGTTGGACATCGTTGGACACCGTTGGACACCGTTGGACATCGTGGGACACCGTTGGACACCGCTGGACATCGTTGGACATCGTGGGACCTCGTGGGACACCGTTGGACATCGTTGGACACCGTTGGACATCGTTGGACACCGTTGGACATCGTTGGAGACCGTGGGACACCGTTGGACATCGTCGGACATCGTTGGACATCGTGGGACACCGTTGGACACCGTGGGACATCGTGGGACACCGTTGGACATCGTGGGACACCGTTGGACACCGTGGGACATCGTTGGACACCGTTGGACATCGTTGGACACCGTTGGACACCGTTGGACATCGTTGGACATCGTTGGACACCGTGGGACATCGTGGGACACCGTTGGACATCGTGGGACACCGTTGGACACCGTGGGACACCGTTGGACACCGTTGGACACCGTTGGACGACGTTGGACACCGTTGGACATCGTTGGACATGGTGGGACACCGTTGGACGACGTTGGACATCGTTGGACATCGTGGGACACCGTTGGATATCGTTGGACATCGTTGGATATCGTGGGACATCGTGGGACACCGTTGGACACCGTTGGACACCGTTGGACGACGTTGGACATCGTTGGACATCGTTGGACACCGTTGGACACCGTGGGACAACGTGGGACAACGTGGGACAACGTGGGACAACGTGGGACAACGTGGGACAACGTGGGACAACGTGGGACAACGTGGGACATCGTTGGACATCGTGGGACACCGTTGGACGACGTTGGACATCGTTGGACATCGTTGGACACCGTTGGACACCATTGGACACCGTTGGACGACGTTGGACATCGTTGGACACCGTCGGACATCGTTGGACATCGTGGGACACCGTTGGACGACGTTGGACATCGTTGGACATCGTTGGACACCGTTGGACGACGTTGGACATCGTTGGACATCGTTGGACATCGTTGGACACCGTTGGACACCGTTGGACACCGTTGGACACCGTTGGACATCGTGGGACACCGTGGCACAACGTGGGACAACGTGGGACAACGTGGGACAACGTGGGACAGCGTGGGACAACGTGGGACAACGTGGGACAACGTGGGACACCGTTGGACATCGTTGGACATCGTTGGACACCGTTGGACATCGTTGGACATCGTTGGACATCGTTGGACACCGTTGGACACCGTTGGACGACGTTGGACATCGTTGGACATCGTTGGACATCGTTGGACACCGTTGGACACCGTTGGACGACGTTGGACATCGTTGGACATCGTTGGACATCGTTGGACACCGTTGGACATCGTTGGACACCGTTGGACACCGTTGGACGACGTTGGACATCGTTGGACATCGTTGGACATCGTTGGACACCGTTGGACACCGTTGGACACCGTTGGACATCGTTGGACACCGTTGGAAACCGTTGGACACCGTTGGACACCGTGGGACAACGTGGGACAACGTGGGACAACGTGGGACAACGTGGGACATCGTTGGACATCGTTGGACATCGTTGGACATCGTTGGACATCGTTGGACACCGTTGGACATCGTGGGACACCGTTGGACACCGCTGGACATCGTTGGACATCGTGGGACATCGTCGGACACCATTGGACATCGTTGGACACCGTTGGACATCGTGGGACACCGTTGGACACCGCTGGACATCGGTGGACATCGTGGGACATCGTCGGACACCGTTGGACATCGTTGGACACCGTTGGACATCGTTGGACACCGTTGGACACCGTTGGACACCGTTGGACATCGTGGGACATCGTGGGACACCGTTGGACATCGTTGGACACCGTTGGACACCGTTGGACATCGTTGGACATCGTTGGACATCGTGGGACACCGTTGGACATCGTTGGACACCGTTGGACATCGTGGGACACCGTTGGACGACGTTGGACATCGTTGGACATCATTGGACACCGTTGGACATCGTGGGACACCGTTGGACATCGTTGGACATCGTGGGACACCGTTGGACACCGTTGGACACCGTTGGACACCGTTGGACATCGGTGGACATCGTTGGACATCGTGGGACACCGTTGGACACCGTTGGACGACGTTGGACATCGTTGGACATCGTTGGACACCGTTGGACACCGTTGGACATCGTTGGACACCGTTGGACATCGTTGGACATCGTTGGACATCGTGGGACAACGTGGGACAACGTGGGACAACGTGGGACAACGTGGGACAACGTGGGACACCGTTGGACACCGTGGGACACCGTTGGACACCGTGGGACACCGTTGGACACCGTTGGACATCGTTGGACACCGTTGGACATCGTTGGACATCGTGGGACACCGTTGGACACCGTTGGACATCGTGGGACACCGTTGGACGACGTTGGACATCGTTGGACATCGTTGGACACCGTTGGACACCGTTGGACACCGTTGGACATCGGTGGACATCGTTGGACATCGTGGGACACCGTTGGACACCGTTGGACGACGTTGGACATCGTTGGACATCGTTGGACACCGTTGGACACCGTTGGACATCGTTGGACACCGTTGGACATCGTTGGACATCGTTGGACACCGTTGGAAACCGTTGGACACCGTTGGACACCGTGGGACAACGTGGGACAACGTGGGACAACGTGGGACAACGTGGGACAACGTGGGACAACGTGGGACAACGTGGGACAACGTGGGACAACGTGGGACACCGTTGGACATCGTTGGACAACGTGGGACAACGTGGGACATCGTTGGACACCGTTGGACATCGTTGGACACCGTTGGACACCGTTGGACATCGTTGGACATCGTTGGACATCGTTGGACACCGTTGGACATCGTGGGACACCGTTGGACACCGCTGGACATCGTTGGACATCGTGGGACATCGTCGGACACCGTTGGACATCGTTGGACACCGTTGGACATCGTGGGACACCGTTGGACACCGCTGGACATCGGTGGACATCGTGGGACATCGTCGGACACCGTTGGACATCGTTGGACACCGTTGGACATCGTTGGACACCGTTGGACACCGTTGGACACCGTTGGACATCGTGGGACACCGTTGGACATCGTTGGACACCGTTGGACACCGTTGGACATCGTTGGACATCGTTGGACATCGTGGGACACCGTTGGACATCGTTGGACACCGTTGGACATCGTGGGACACCGTTGGACGACGTTGGACATCGTTGGACATCATTGGACACCGTTGGACATCGTGGGACACCGTTGGACATCGTTGGACATCGTTGGACACCGTTGGACACCGTTGGACACCGTTGGACACCGTTGGACGACGTTGGACATCGTTGGACATCGTGGGACACCGTTGGACATCGTGGGACACCGTTGGACGCAGTTGGACACCGTTGGACACCGTTGGACGACGTTGGACATCGTGGGACATCGTGGGACAACGTTGGACATCGTTGGACACCGTTGGACACCGTTGGACATCGTTGGACATCGTTGGACATCGTGGGACACCGTTGGACACCGTTGGACATCGTGGGACACCGTTGGACGACGTTGGACATCGTTGGACATCGTTGGACACCGTTGGACACCGTTGGACACCGTTGGACATCGGTGGACATCGTTGGACATCGTGGGACACCGTTGGACACCGTTGGACGACGTGGGACAACGTGGGACAACGTGGGACAACGTGGGACAACGTGGGACACCGTTGGACACCGTGGGACACCGTTGGACACCGTTGGACATCGTTGGACACCGTTGGACACCGTTGGACACCGTTGGACACCGTGGGACACCGTTGGACATCGTGGGACACCGTTGGACGACGTTGGACATCGTTGGACATCGTTGGACACCGTTGGACACCGTTGGACATCGTTGGACGACGTTGGACATCGTTGGACATCGTTGGACACCGTGGGACAACGTGGGACAACGTGGGACAACGTGGGACAACGTGGGACAACGTGGGACACCGTTGGACACCGTGGGACACCGTTGGACACCGTTGGACATCGTTGGACACCGTTGGACACCGTTGGACACCGATGGACACCGTGGGACACCGTTGGACACCGCTGGACACCGTTGGATACCGTTGGACATCGGTGGACATCGTTGGACATCGTGGGACACCGTTGGACACCGTTGGACGACGTTGGACATCGTTGGACATCGTTGGACACCGTTGGACACCGTTGGACACCGTTGGACATCGTTGGACACCGTTGGACGTCGTGGGACACCGTTGGACACCGCTGGACATCGTTGGACATCGTGGGACCTCGTGGGACACCGCTGGACATCGTTGGACATCGTGGGACATCGTCGGACACCGTTGGACATCGTTGGACACCGTTGGACATCGTGGGACACCGTTGGACACCGCTGGACATCGGTGGACATCGTGGGACATCGTCGGACACCGTTGGACATCGTTGGACACCGTTGGACATCGTTGGACACCGTTGGACACCGTTGGACACCGTTGGACATCGTGGGACACCGTTGGACATCGTTGGACACCGTTGGACACCGTCGGACATCGTTGGACATCGTTGGACATCGTGGGACACCGTTGGACATCGTTGGACACCGTTGGACATCGTGGGACACCGTTGGACGACGTTGGACATCGTTGGACATCATTGGACACCGTGGACATCGTGGGACACCGTTGGACATCGTTGGACATCGTGGGACACCGTTGGACACCGTTGGACACCGTTGGACACCGTTGGACGACGTTGGACATCGTTGGACATCGTGGGACACCGTTGGACATCGTGGGACACCGTTGGACGCAGTTGGACACCGTTGGACACCGTTGGACGACGTTGGACATCGTGGGACATCGTGGGACAACGTTGGACATCGTTGGACACCGTTGGACACCGTTGGACATCGTTGGACATCGTTGGACATCGTGGGACACCGTTGGACACCGTTGGACATCGTGGGACACCGTTGGACGACGTTGGACATCGTTGGACATCGTTGGACACCGTTGGACACCGTTGGACACCGTTGGACATCGGTGGACATCGTTGGACATCGTGGGACACCGTTGGACACCGTTGGACGACGTTGGACATCGTTGGACATCGTTGGACACCGTTGGACACCGTTGGACATCGTTGGACACCGTTGGACATCGTTGGACATCGTTGGACATCGTGGGACAACGTGGGACAACGTGGGACAACGTGGGACAACGTGGGACAACGTGGGACACCGTTGGACACCGTGGGACACCGTTGGACACCGTTGGACATCGTTGGACACCGTTGGACACCGTTGGACACCGTTGGACACCGTGGGACACCGTTGGACATCGTGGGACACCGTTGGACACCGCTGGACACCGTTGGACACCGTTGGACATCGGTGGACATCGTTGGACATCGTGGGACACCGTTGGACACCGTTGGACGACGTTGGACATCGTTGGACATCGTTGGACACCGTTGGACACCGTTGGACACCGTTGGACATCGTTGGACACCGTTGGACATCGTGGGACACCGTTGGACACCGCTGGACATCGTTGGACATCGTGGGACCTCGTGGGACACCGTTGGACATCGTTGGACACCGTTGGACATCGTTGGACACCGTTGGACATCGTTGGAGACCGTGGGACACCGTTGGACATCGTCGGACATCGTTGGACATCGTGGGACACCGTTGGACACCGTGGGACATCGTGGGACACCGTTGGACATCGTGGGACACCGTTGGACACCGTGGGACACCGTTGGACACCGTTGGACACCGTTGGACGACGTTGGACAACGTGGGACAACGTGGGACATCGTTGGACACCGTTGGACACCGTTGGACACCGTTGGACGACGTTGGACATCGTTGGACATCGTTGGACACCGTTGGACACCGTGGGACAACGTGGGACAACGTGGGACAACGTGGGACAACGTGGGACAACGTGGGACAACGTGGGACAACGTGGGACAACGTGGGACAACGTGGGACAACGTGGGACAACGTGGGACAACGTGGGACAACGTGGGACAACGTGGGACATCGTTGGACAACGTGGGACAACGTGGGACATCGTTGGACACCGTTGGACACCGTTGGACACCGTTGGACACCGTTGGACACCGTTGGACATCGTTGGACATCGTTGGACACCGCTGGACATCGTTGGACCCCGTTGGACACCGTTGGACGACGTTGGACATCGTTGGACATCGTTGGACATCGTTGGACACCGTTGGACACCGTTGGACACCGTTGGACATCGTTGGACACCGTTGGAAACCGTTGGACACCGTTGGACACCGTGGGACAACGTGGGACAACGTGGGACAACGTGGGACAACGTGGGACAACGTGGGACAACGTGGGACAACGTGGGACAACGTGGGACAACGTGGGACAACGTGGGACACCGTTGGACATCGTTGGACAACGTGGGACAACGTGGGACATCGTTGGACACCGTTGGACATCGTTGGACACCGTTGGACACCGTTGGACATCGTTGGACATCGTTGGACATCGTTGGACACCGTTGGACATCGTGGGACACCGTTGGACACCGCTGGACATCGTTGGACATCGTGGGACATCGTCGGACACCGTTGGACATCGTTGGACACCGTTGGACATCGTGGGACACCGTTGGACACCGCTGGACATCGGTGAACATCGTGGGACATCGTCGGACACCGTTGGACATCGTTGGACACCGTTGGACATCGTTGGACACCGTTGGACATCGTTGGACACCGTTGGACACCGTTGGACACCGTTGGACATCGTTGGACACCGTTGGAAACCGTTGGACACCGTTGGACACCGTGGGACAACGTGGGACAACGTGGGACAACGTGGGACAACGTGGGACAACGTGGGACAACGTGGGACAACGTGGGACAACGTGGGACAACGTGGGACAACGTGGGACACCGTTGGACATCGTGGGACACCGTTGGACGACGTTGGACATCGTTGGACATCGTTGGACACCGTTGGACACCGTTGGACACCGTTGGACATCGGTGGACATCGTTGGACATCGTGGGACACCGTTGGACACCGTTGGACGACGTTGGACATCGTTGGACATCGTTGGACACCGTTGGACACCGTTGGACATCGTTGGACACCGTTGGACACCGTTGGACATCGTGGGACACCGTTGGACACCGCTGGACATCGTTGGACATCGTGGGACCTCGTGGGACACCGTTGGACATCGTTGGACACCGTTGGACATCGTTGGACACCGTTGGACATCGTTGGAGACCGTGGGACACCGTTGGACATCGTCGGACATCGTTGGACATCGTGGGACACCGTTGGACACCGTGGGACATCGTGGGACACCGTTGGACATCGTGGGACACCGTTGGACACCGTGGGACATCGTTGGACACCGTTGGACATCGTTGGACACCGTTGGACACCGTTGGACATCGTTGGACATCGTTGGACATCGTTGGACACCGTTGGACATCGTGGGACACCGTTGGACACCGCTGGACATCGTTGGACATCGTGGGACATCGTCGGACACCGTTGGACATCGTTGGACACCGTTGGACATCGTGGGACACCGTTGGACACCGCTGGACATCGTTGGACATCGTGGGACATCGTCGGACACCGTTGGACATCGTTGGACACCGTTGGACATCGTTGGACACCGTTGGACACCGCTGGACATCGTTGGACATCGTGGGACCTCGTGGGACACCGTTGGACATCGTTGGACACCGTTGGACATCGTTGGACACCGTTGGACATCGTTGGAGACCGTGGGACACCGTTGGACATCGTCGGACATCGTTGGACATCGTGGGACACCGTTGGACACCGTGGGACATCGTGGGACACCGTTGGACATCGTGGGACACCGTTGGACACCGTGGGACATCGTGGGACACCGTTGGACACCGCTGGACACCGTTGGACACCGTTGGACATCGGTGGACATCGTTGGACATCGTGGGACACCGTTGGACACCGTTGGACGACGTTGGACATCGTTGGACATCGTTGGACACCGTTGGACACCGTTGGACACCGTTGGACATCGTTGGACACCGTTGGACATCGTGGGACACCGTTGGACACCGCTGGACATCGTTGGACATCGTGGGACCTCGTGGGACACCGTTGGACATCGTTGGACACCGTTGGACACCGTTGGACATCGTTGGAGACCGTGGGACACCGTTGGACATCGTCGGACATCGTTGGACATCGTGGGACACCGTTGGACACCGTGGGACATCGTGGGACACCGTTGGACATCGTGGGACACCGTTGGACACCGTGGGACACCGTTGGACACCGTTGGACATCGTGGGACACCGTTGGACACCGCTGGACATCGTTGGACATCGTGGGACATCGTCGGACACCGTTGGACATCGTTGGACACCGTTGGACATCGTTGGACATCGTTGGACATCGTTGGACACCGTTGGACACCGTTGGACGACGTTGGACATCGTTGGACATCGTTGGACATCGTTGGACACCGTTGGACACCGTTGGACGACGTTGGACATCGTTGGACATCGTTGGACATCGTTGGACACCGTTGGACACCGTTGGACGACGTTGGACGACGTTGGACATCGTTGGACACCGTTGGACATCGTTGGACACCGTTGGACATCGTGGGACACCGTTGGACACCGCTGGACATCGGTGAACATCGTGGGACATCGTCGGACACCGTTGGACATCGTTGGACACCGTTGGACATCGTTGGACACCGTTGGACATCGTTGGACACCGTTGGACACCGTTGGACACCGTTGGACATCGTTGGACACCGTTGGAAACCGTTGGACACCGTTGGACACCGTGGGACAACGTGGGACAACGTGGGACAACGTGGGACAACGTGGGACAACGTGGGACAACGTGGGACAACGTGGGACAACGTGGGACAACGTGGGACAACGTGGGACACCGTTGGACATCGTGGGACACCGTTGGACGACGTTGGACATCGTTGGACATCGTTGGACACCGTTGGACACCGTTGGACACCGTTGGACATCGGTGGACATCGTTGGACATCGTGGGACACCGTTGGACACCGTTGGACGACGTTGGACATCGTTGGACATCGTTGGACACCGTTGGACACCGTTGGACATCGTTGGACACCGTTGGACACCGTTGGACATCGTGGGACACCGTTGGACACCGCTGGACATCGTTGGACATCGTGGGACCTCGTGGGACACCGTTGGACATCGTTGGACACCGTTGGACATCGTTGGACACCGTGGGACATCGTTGGAGACCGTGGGACACCGTTGGACATCGTCGGACATCGTTGGACATCGTGGGACACCGTTGGACACCGTGGGACATCGTGGGACACCGTTGGACATCGTGGGACACCGTTGGACACCGTGGGACATCGTTGGACACCGTTGGACATCGTTGGACACCGTTGGACACCGTTGGACATCGTTGGACATCGTTGGACATCGTTGGACACCGTTGGACATCGTGGGACACCGTTGGACACCGCTGGACATCGTTGGACATCGTGGGACATCGTCGGACACCGTTGGACATCGTTGGACACCGTTGGACATCGTGGGACACCGTTGGACACCGCTGGACATCGGTGGACATCGTGGGACATCGTCGGACACCGTTGGACATCGTTGGACACCGTTGGACATCGTTGGACACCGTTGGACACCGTTGGACACCGTTGGACATCATGGGACACCGTTGGACATCGTTGGACACCGTTGGACACCGTTGGACATCGTTGGACATCGTTGGACATCGTGGGACACCGTTGGACATCGTTGGACACCGTTGGACATCGTGGGACACCGTTGGACGACGTTGGACATCGTTGGACATCATTGGACATCGTTGGACATCGTGGGACAACGTGGGACAACGTGGGACAACGTGGGACAACGTGGGACAACGTGGGACACCGTTGGACACCGTGGGACACCGTTGGACACCGTTGGACATCGTTGGACACCGTTGGACACCGTTGGACACCGTTGGACACCGTGGGACACCGTTGGACATCGTGGGACACCGTTGGACACCGCTGGACACCGTTGGACACCGTTGGACATCGGTGGACATCGTTGGACATCGTGGGACACCGTTGGACACCGTTGGACGACGTTGGACATCGTTGGACATCGTTGGACACCGTTGGACACCGTTGGACACCGTTGGACATCGTTGGACACCGTTGGACATCGTGGGACACCGTTGGACACCGCTGGACATCGTTGGACATCGTGGGACCTCGTGGGACACCGTTGGACATCGTTGGACACCGTTGGACACCGTTGGACATCGTTGGAGACCGTGGGACACCGTTGGACATCGTCGGACATCGTTGGACATCGTGGGACACCGTTGGACACCGTGGGACATCGTGGGACACCGTTGGACATCGTGGGACACCGTTGGACACCGTGGGACACCGTTGGACACCGTTGGACACCGTTGGACGACGTTGGACAACGTGGGACAACGTGGGACATCGTTGGACACCGTTGGACACCGTTGGACACCGTTGGACGACGTTGGACATCGTTGGACATCGTTGGACACCGTTGGACACCGTGGGACAACGTGGGACAACGTGGGACAACGTGGGACAACGTGGGACAACGTGGGACAACGTGGGACAACGTGGGACAACGTGGGACAACGTGGGACAACGTGGGACAACGTGGGACAACGTGGGACAACGTGGGACAACGTGGGACATCGTTGGACAACGTGGGACAACGTGGGACATCGTTGGACACCGTTGGACACCGTTGGACACCGTTGGACACCGTTGGACACCGTTGGACATCGTTGGACATCGTTGGACACCGTTGGACATCGTTGGACCCCGTTGGACACCGTTGGACGACGTTGGACATCGTTGGACATCGTTGGACATCGTTGGACACCGTTGGACACCGTTGGACACCGTTGGACATCGTTGGACACCGTTGGAAACCGTTGGACACCGTTGGACACCGTGGGACAACGTGGGACAACGTGGGACAACGTGGGACAACGTGGGACAACGTGGGACAACGTGGGACAACGTGGGACAACGTGGGACAACGTGGGACAACGTGGGACACCGTTGGACATCGTTGGACAACGTGGGACAACGTGGGACATCGTTGGACACCGTTGGACATCGTTGGACACCGTTGGACACCGTTGGACATCGTTGGACATCGTTGGACATCGTTGGACACCGTTGGACATCGTGGGACACCGTTGGACACCGCTGGACATCGTTGGACATCGTGGGACATCGTCGGACACCGTTGGACATCGTTGGACACCGTTGGACATCGTTGGACATCGTTGGACATCGTTGGACACCGTTGGACACCGTTGGACGACGTTGGACATCGTTGGACATCGTTGGACATCGTTGGACACCGTTGGACACCGTTGGACGACGTTGGACATCGTTGGACATCGTTGGACATCGTTGGACACCGTTGGACACCGTTGGACGACGTTGGACGACGTTGGACATCGTTGGACATCGTTGGACATCGGTGGACATCGTGGGACACCGTTGGACACCGTTGGACACCGTTGGACATCGTGGGACACCGTGGGACAACGTGGGACAACGTGGGACAACGTGGGACAACGTGGGACAACGTGGGACAACGTGGGACAACGTGGGACAACGTGGGACACCGTTGGACATCGTTGGACATCGTTGGACATCGTGGGACACCGTTGGACACCGTGGGACATCGTGGGACACCGTTGGACATCGTGGGACACCGTTGGACACCGTGGGACACCGTTGGACACCGTTGGACACCGTTGGACGACGTTGGACACCGTTGGACATCGTTGGACATGGTGGGACACCGTTGGACGACGTTGGACATCGTTGGACATCGTGGGACATCGTGGGACACCGTTGGACACCGTTGGACACCGTGGGACACCGTTGGACACCGTTGGACACCGTTGGACGACGTTGGACACCGTTGGACATCGTTGGACATGGTGGGACACCGTTGGACGACGTTGGACATCGTTGGACATCGTGGGACATCGTGGGACACCGTTGGACACCGTTGGACACCGTTGGACACCGTTGGACATCGTGGGACACCGTTGGACGACGTTGGACATCGTTGGACATCGTTGGACACCGTTGGACGACGTTGGACATCGTTGGACATCGTTGGACATCGGTGGACATCGTGGGACACCGTTGGACACCGTTGGACACCGTTGGACATCGTGGGACACCGTGGGACAACGTGGGACAACGTGGGACAACGTGGGACATCGTTGGACATCGTTGGACATCGTTGGACATCGTTGGACACCGTTGGACATCGTGGGACACCGTTGGACACCGCTGGACATCGTTGGACATCGTGGGACATCGTCGGACACCGTTGGACATCGTTGGACACCGTTGGACATCGTGGGACACCGTTGGACACCGCTGGACATCGGTGGACATCGTGGGACATCGTCGGACACCGTTGGACATCGTTGGACACCGTTGGACATCGTTGGACACCGTTGGACACCGTTGGACACCGTTGGACATCGTGGGACACCGTTGGACATCGTTGGACACCGTTGGACACCGTTGGACATCGTTGGACATCGTTGGACATCGTGGGACACCGTTGGACATCGTTGGACACCGTTGGACATCGTGGGACACCGTTGGACGACGTTGGACATCGTTGGACATCATTGGACACCGTTGGACATCGTGGGACACCGTTAGACATCGTTGGACATCGTGGGACACCGTTGGACACCGTTGGACACCGTTGGACACCGTTGGACGACGTTGGACATCGTTGGACATCGTGGGACACCGTTGGACATCGTGGGACACCGTTGGACACAGTTGGACACCGTTGGACACCGTTGGACGACGTTGGACATCGTGGGACATCGTGGGACAACGTTGGACATCGTTGGACACCGTTGGACACCGTTGGACATCGTTGGACATCGTTGGACATCGGTGGACATCGTTGGACATCGTGGGACACCGTTGGACACCGTTGGACGACGTTGGACATCGTTGGACATCGTTGGACACCGTTGGACACCGTTGGACATCGTTGGACACCGTTGGACATCGTTGGACATCGTTGGACATCGTGGGACAACGTGGGACAACGTGGGACAACGTGGGACTACGTGGGACAACGTGGGACACCGTTGGACACCGTGGGACACCGTTGGACACCGTTGGACATCGTTGGACACCGTTGGACACCGTTGGACACCGTTGGACACCGTGGGACACCGTTGGACATCGTGGGACACCGTTGGACACCGTTGGACACCGTTGGACATCGTGGGACACCGTTGGACGACGTTGGACATCGTTGGACATCGTTGGACACCGTTGGGCACCATTGGACACCGTTGGACGACGTTGGACATCGTTGGACACCGTCGGACATCGTTGGACATCGTGGGACACCGTTGGACGACGTTGGACATCGTTGGACATCGTTGGACACCGTTGGACGACGTTGGACATCGTTGGACATCGTTGGACATCGGTGGACATCGTGGGACACCGTTGGACACCGTTGGACACCGTTGGACATCGTGGGACACCGTGGGACAACGTGGGACAACGTGGGACAACGTGGGACAACGTGGGACAACGTGGGACAACGTGGGACAACGTGGGACAACGTGGGACAACGTGGGACAACGTGGGACAACGTGGGACAACGTGGGACAACGTGGGACATCGTTGGACACCGTTGGACACCGTTGGACACCGTTGGACACCGTTGGACACCGTTGGACATCGTGGGACACCGTTGGACGACGTTGGACATCGTTGGACATCGTTGGACACCGTTGGACACCATTGGACACCGTTGGACGACGTTGGACATCGTTGGACACCGTCGGACATCGTTGGACATCGTGGGACACCGTTGGACGACGTTGGACATCGTTGGACATCGTTGGACACCGTTGGACGACGTTGGACATCGTTGGACATCGTTGGACATCGGTGGACATCGTGGGACACCGTTGGACACCGTTGGACACCGTTGGACATCGTGGGACACCGTGGGACAACGTGGGACAACGTGGGACAACGTGGGACAACGTGGGACAACGTGGGACAACGTGGGACAACGTGGGACAACGTGGGACACCGTTGGACACCGTGGGACACCGTTGGACACCGTTGGACATCGTTGGACAACGTCGGAAAACGTGGGACAACGTGGGACAACGTGGGACAACGTGGGACAACGTGGGACACCGTTGGACATCGTTGGACAACGAGGGACAACGTGGGACATCGTTGGACACCGTTGGACATCGTTGGACACCGTTGGACACCGTTGGACATCGTTGGACATCGTTGGACATCGTGGGACAACGTGGGACAACGTGGGACAACGTGGGACAACGTGGGACAACGTGGGACACCGTTGGACACCGTTGGACATCGTTGGACATCGTTGGACACCGTTGGACACCGTTGGACGACGTTGGACATCGTGGGACACCGTTGGACATCGTTGGACATCGTGGGACACCGTTGGACGACGTTGGACACCGTTGGACACCGTTGGACATCGGTGGACATCGTGGGACACCGCTGGACACCGTTGGACACCGTTGGACGACGTTGGACATCGTTGGACATCGTTGGACACCGTTGGACATCGTTGGACATCGTTGGACATCGTTGGACATCGTTGGACATCGTTGGACACCGTTGGACATCGTGGGACACCGTTGGACACCGCTGGACATCGTTGGACATCGTGGGACATCGTCGGACACCGTTGGACATCGTTGGACACCGTTGGACATCGTGGGACACCGTTGGACACCGCTGGACATCGGTGGACATCGTGGGACATCGTCGGACACCGTTGGACATCGTTGGACACCGTTGGACATCGTTGGACACCGTTGGACACCGTTGGACACCGTTGGACATCGTGGGACACCGTTGGACATCGTTGGACACCGTTGGACACCGTTGGACATCGTTGGACATCGTTGGACATCGTGGGACACCGTTGGACATCGTTGGACACCGTTGGACATCGTGGGACACCGTTGGACGACGTTGGACATCGTTGGACATCATTGGACACCGTTGGACATCGTGGGACACCGTTGGACATCGTTGGACATCGTGGGACACCGTTGGACACCGTTGGACACCGTTGGACACCGTTGGACGACGTTGGACATCGTTGGACATCGTGGGACACCGTTGGACATCGTGGGACACCGTTGGACACAGTTGGACACCGTTGGACACCGTTGGACGACGTTGGACATCGTGGGACATCGTGGGACAACGTTGGACATCGTTGGACACCGTTGGACACCGTTGGACATCGTTGGACATCGTTGGACATCGTGGGACACCGTTGGACACCGTTGGACGTCGTGGGACACCGTTGGACGACGTTGGACATCGTTGGACATCGTTGGACACCGTTGGACACCGTTGGACACCGTTGGACATCGGTGGACATCGTTGGACATCGTGGGACACCGTTGGACACCGTTGGACGACGTTGGACATCGTTGGACATCGTTGGACACCGTTGGACACCGTTGGACATCGTTGGACACCGTTGGACATCGTTGGACATCGTTGGACATCGTGGGACAACGTGGGACAACGTGGGACAACGTGGGACAACGTGGGACAACGTGGGACACCGTTGGACACCGTGGGACACCGTTGGACACCGTTGGACATCGTTGGACACCGTTGGACACCGTTGGACACCGTTGGACACCGTGGGACACCGTTGGACATCGTGGGACACCGTTGGACACCGTTGGACATCGTTGGAGACCGTGGGACACCGTTGGACATCGTCGGACATCGTTGGACATCGTGGGACACCGTTGGACACCGTGGGACATCGTGGGACACCGTTGGACATCGTGGGACACCGTTGGACACCGTGGGACACCGTTGGACACCGTTGGACACCGTTGGACGACGTTGGACACCGTTGGACATCGTTGGACATGGTGGGACACCGTTGGACGACGTTGGACATCGTTGGACATCGTGGGACACCGTTGGATATCGTTGGACATCGTTGGATATCGTGGGACATCGTGGGACACCGTTGGACACCGTTGGACACCGTTGGACGACGTTGGACATCGTTGGACATCGTTGGACACCGTTGGACACCGTGGGACAACGTGGGACAACGTGGGACAACGTGGGACAACGTGGGACAACGTGGGACAACGTGGGACAACGTGGGACAACGTGGGACAACGTGGGACAACGTGGGACAACGTGGGACAACGTGGGACAACGTGGGACAACGTGGGACATCGTTGGACACCGTTGGACACCGTTGGACACCGTTGGACACCGTTGGACACCGTTGGACATCGTGGGACACCGTTGGACGACGTTGGACATCGTTGGACATCGTTGGACACCGTTGGACACCATTGGACACCGTTGGACGACGTTGGACATCGTTGGACACCGTCGGACATCGTTGGACATCGTGGGACACCGTTGGGCGACGTTGGACATCGTTGGACATCGCTGGACACCGTTGGACGACGTTGGACATCGTTGGACATCGTTGGACATCGGTGGACATCGTGGGACACCGTTGGACACCGTTGGACACCGTTGGACATCGTGGGACACCGTGGGACAACGTGGGACAACGTGGGACAACGTGGGACAACGTGGGACAACGTGGGACAACGTGGGACAACGTGGGACAACGTGGGACACCGTTGGACATCGTTGGACATCGTTGGACACCGTTGGACATCGTTGGACATCGTTGGACATCGTGGGACACCGTTGGACACCGTTGGACATCGTGGGACACCGTTGGACGACGTTGGACATCGTTGGACATCGTTGGACACCGTTGGACACCGTTGGACACCGTTGGACATCGGTGGACATCGTTGGACATCGTGGGACACCGTTGGACACCGTTGGACGACGTTGGACATCGTTGGACATCGTTGGACACCGTTGGACACCGTTGGACATCGTTGGACACCGTTGGACATCGTTGGACATCGTTGGACATCGTGGGACAACGTGGGACAACGTGGGACAACGTGGGACAACGTGGGACAACGTGGGACACCGTTGGACACCGTGGGACACCGTTGGACACCGTTGGACATCGTTGGACACCGTTGGACACCGTTGGACACCGTTGGACACCGTGGGACACCGTTGGACATCGTGGGACACCGTTGGACACCGTTGGACATCGTTGGAGACCGTGGGACACCGTTGGACATCGTCGGACATCGTTGGACATCGTGGGACACCGTTGGACACCGTGGGACATCGTGGGACACCGTTGGACATCGTGGGACACCGTTGGACACCGTGGGACACCGTTGGACACCGTTGGACACCGTTGGACGACGTTGGACACCGTTGGACATCGTTGGACATGGTGGGACACCGTTGGACGACGTTGGACATCGTTGGACATCGTGGGACACCGTTGGATATCGTTGGACATCGTTGGATATCGTGGGACATCGTGGGACACCGTTGGACACCGTTGGACACCGTTGGACGACGTTGGACATCGTTGGACATCGTTGGACACCGTTGGACACCGTGGGACAACGTGGGACAACGTGGGACAACGTGGGACAACGTGGGACAACGTGGGACAACGTGGGACAACGTGGGACAACGTGGGACAACGTGGGACAACGTGGGACAACGTGGGACAACGTGGGACATCGTTGGACACCGTTGGACACCGTTGGACACCGTTGGACACCGTTGGACACCGTTGGACATCGTGGGACACCGTTGGACGACGTTGGACATCGTTGGACAGCGTTGGACACCGTTGGACACCATTGGACACCGTTGGACGACGTTGGACATCGTTGGACACCGTCGGAGATCGTTGGACATCGTGGGACACCGTTGGGCGACGTTGGACATCGTTGGACATCGTTGGACACCGTTGGACGACGTTGGACATCGTTGGACATCGTTGGACATCGGTGGACATCGTGGGACACCGTTGGACACCGTTGGACACCGTTGGACATCGTGGGACACCGTGGGACAACGTGGGACAACGTGGGACAACGTGCGACAACGTGGGACAACGTGGGACAACGTGGGACAACGTGGGACAACGTGGGACACCGTTGGACATCGTTGGACTTCGTTGGACACCGTTGGACATCGTTGGACATCGTTGGACATCGTTGGACACCGTTGGACACCGTTGGACGACGTTGGACATCGTTGGACATCGTTGGACATCGTTGGACACCGTTGGACACCGTTGGACGACGTTGGACATCGTTGGACATCGTTGGACATCGTTGGACACCGTTGGACATCGTTGGACACCGTTGGACACCGTTGGACGACGTTGGACGACGTTGGACATCGTTGGACATCGTTGGACATCGGTGGACATCGTGGGACACCGTTGGACACCGTTGGACACCGTTGGACATCGTGGGACACCGTGGGACAACGTGGGACAACGTGGGACAACGTGGGACAACGTGGGACAACGTGGGACAACGTGGGACAACGTGGGACATCGTTGGACACCGTTGGACATCGTTGGACATCGTTGGACATCGTGGGACATCGTGGGACACCGTTGGACACCGTTGGACACCGTTGGACGACGTTGGACATCGTTGGACATCGTTGGACACCGTTGGACACCGTGGGACAACGTGGGACAACGTGGGACAACGTGGGACAACGTGGGACAACGTGGGACAACGTGGGACAACGTGGGACAACGTGGGACAACGTGGGACAACGTGGGACATCGTTGGACACCGTTGGACACCGTTGGACACCGTTGGACACCGTTGGACACCGTTGGACATCGTGGGACACCGTTGGACGACGTTGGACATCGTTGGACATCGTTGGACACCGTTGGACACCATTGGACACCGTTGGACGACGTTGGACATCGTTGGACACCGTCGGACATCGTTGGACATCGTGGGACACCGTTGGGCGACGTTGGACATCGTTGGACATCGCTGGACACCGTTGGACGACGTTGGACATCGTTGGACATCGTTGGACATCGGTGGACATCGTGGGACACCGTTGGACACCGTTGGACACCGTTGGACATCGTGGGACACCGTGGGACAACGTGGGACAACGTGGGACAACGTGGGACAACGTGGGACACCGTTGGACATCGTGGGACACCGTTGGACACCGTGGGACACCGTTGGACACCGTTGGACACCGTTGGACGACGTTGGACACCGTTGGACATCGTTGGACATGGTGGGACACCGTTGGACGACGTTGGACATCGTTGGACATCGTGGGACACCGTTGGATATCGTTGGACATCGTTGGATATCGTGGGACATCGTGGGACACCGTTGGACACCGTTGGACACCGTTGGACGACGTTGGACATCGTTGGACATCGTTGGACACCGTTGGACACCGTGGGACAACGTGGGACAACGTGGGACAACGTGGGACAACGTGGGACAACGTGGGACAACGTGGGACAACGTGGGACAACGTGGGACAACGTGGGACAACGTGGGACAACGTGGGACATCGTTGGACACCGTTGGACACCGTGGGACACCGTTGGACATCGTCGGACATCGTTGGACATCGTGGGACACCGTTGGACACCGTGGGACATCGTGGGACACCGTTGGACATCGTGGGACACCGTTGGACACCGTGGGACACCGTTGGACACCGTTGGACACCGTTGGACGACGTTGGACACCGTTGGACATCGTTGGACATGGTGGGACACCGTTGGACGACGTTGGACATCGTTGGACATCGTGGGACACCGTTGGATATCGTTGGACATCGTTGGATATCGTGGGACATCGTGGGACACCGTTGGACACCGTTGGACACCGTTGGACGACGTTGGACATCGTTGGACATCGTTGGACACCGTTGGACACCGTGGGACAACGTGGGACAACGTGGGACAACGTGGGACAACGTGGGACAACGTGGGACAACGTGGGACAACGTGGGACAACGTGGGACAACGTGGGACAACGTGGGACAACGTGGGACAACGTGGGACATCGTTGGACACCGTTGGACACCGTTGGACACCGTTGGACACCGTTGGACACCGTTGGACATCGTGGGACACCGTTGGACGACGTTGGACATCGTTGGACATCGTTGGACACCGTTGGACACCATTGGACACCGTTGGACGACGTTGGACATCGTTGGACACCGTCGGAGATCGTTGGACATCGTGGGACACCGTTGGGCGACGTTGGACATCGTTGGACATCGTTGGACACCGTTGGACGACGTTGGACATCGTTGGACATCGTTGGACATCGGTGGACATCGTGGGACACCGTTGGACACCGTTGGACACCGTTGGACATCGTGGGACACCGTGGGACAACGTGGGACAACGTGGGACAACGTGGGACAACGTGGGACAACGTGGGACAACGTGGGACAACGTGGGACAACGTGGGACAACGTGGGACAACGTGGGACAACGTGGGACACCGTTGGACATCGTTGGACATCGTTGGACATCGTGGGACACCGTTGGACACCGTGGGACATCGTGGGACACCGTTGGACATCGTGGGACACCGTTGGACACCGTGGGACACCGTTGGACACCGTTGGACACCGTTGGACGACGTTGGACACCGTTGGACATCGTTGGACATGGTGGGACACCGTTGGACGACGTTGGACATCGTTGGACATCGTGGGACACCGTTGGATATCGTTGGACATCGTTGGATATCGTGGGACATCGTGGGACACCGTTGGACACCGTTGGACACCGTTGGACGACGTTGGACATCGTTGGACATCGTTGGACACCGTTGGACACCCTGGGACAACGTGGGACAACGTGGGACAACGTGGGACAACGTGGGACAACGTGGGACAACGTGGGACAACGTGGGACATCGTTGGACACCGTTGGACACCGTTGGACACCGTTGGACACCGTTGGACACCGTTGGACATCGTGGGACACCGTTGGACGACGTTGGACATCGTTGGACGTCGTTGGACACCGTTGGACACCATTGGACACCGTTGGACGACGTTGGACATCGTTGGACACCGTCGGACATCGTTGGACATCGTGGGACACCGTTGGACGACGTTGGACATCGTTGGACATCGTTGGACACCGTTGGACGACGTTGGACATCGTTGGACATCGTTGGACATCGGTGGACATCGTGGGACACCGTTGGACACCGTTGGACACCGTTGGACATCGTGGGACACCGTGGGACACCGTGGGACAACGTGGGACAACGTGGGACAACGTGGGACAACGTGGGACAACGTGGGACAACGTGGGACAACGTGGGACACCGTTGGACATCGTTGGACATCGTTGGACACCGTTGGACATCGTTGGACATCGTTGGACATCGTTGGACACCGTTGGACACCGTTGGACGACGTTGGACATCGTTGGACATCGTTGGACATCGTTGGACACCGTTGGACACCGTTGGACGACGTTGGACATCGTTGGACATCGTTGGACATCGTTGGACACCGTTGGACATCGTTGGACACCGTTGGACACCGTTGGACGACGTTGGACATCGTTGGACATCGTTGGACATCGTTGGACATCGTTGGACACCGTTGGACACCGTTGGACACCGTTGGACATCGTTGGACACCGTTGGAAACCGTTGGACACCGTTGGACACCGTGGGACAACGTGGGACAACGTGGGACAACGTGGGACAACGTGGGACAACGTGGGACAACGTGGGACAACGTGGGACAACGTGAGACAACGTGGGACAACGTGGGACAACGTGGGACACCGTTGGACATCGTTGGACAACGTGGGACAACGTGGGACATCGTTGGACACCGTTGGACATCGTTGGACACCGTTGGACACCGTTGGACATCGTTGGACATCGTTGGACATCGTGGGACAACGTGGGACAACGTGGGACAACGTGGGACAACGTGGGACAACGTGGGACACCGTTGGACACCGTTGGACATCGTTGGACATCGTTGAACACCGTTGGACACCGTTGGACGACGTTGGACATCGTGGGACACCGTTGGACATCGTTGGACATCGTGGGACACCGTTGGACGACGTTGGACACCGTTGGACACCGTTGGACATCGGTGGACATCGTGGGACACCGTTGGACACCGTTGGACACCGTTGGACGACGTTGGACATCGTTGGACATCGTTGGACACCGTTGGACATCGTTGGACATCGTTGGACATCGTTGGACATCGTTGGACATCGTTGGACACCGTTGGACATCGTGGGACACCGTTGGACACCGCTGGACATCGTTGGACATCGTGGGACATCGTCGGACACCGTTGGACATCGTTGGACACCGTTGGACATCGTGGGACACCGTTGGACACGGCTGGACATCGGTGGACATCGTGGGACATCGTCGGACTCCGTTGGACATCGTTGGACACCGTTGGACATCGTTGGACACCGTTGGACACCGTTGGACACCGTTGGACATCGTGGGACACCGTTGGACATCGTTGGACACCGTTGGACACCGTTGGACATCGTTGGACATCGTTGGACACCGTTGGACACCGTTGGACACCGTTGGACATCGTTGGACACCGTTGGACATCGTGGGACACCGTTGGACACCGTTGGACATCGTTGGACACCGTTGGACATCGTTGGACATCGTTGGACATCGTGGGACAACGTGGGACAACGTGGGACAACGTGGGACAACGTGGGACAACGTGGGACACCGTTGGACACCGTGGGACACCGTTGGACACCGTTGGACATCGTTGGACACCGTTGGACACCGTTGGACACCGTTGGACACCGTGGGACACCGTTGGACATCGTGGGACACCGTTGGACACCGCTGGACACCGTTGGACACAGTTGGACATCGGTGGACATCGTTGGACATCGTGGGACACCGTTGGACACCGTTGGACGACGTTGGACATCGTTGGACATCGTTGGACACCGTTGGACACCGTTGGACACCGTTGGACATCGTTGGACACCGTTGGACATCGTGGGACACCGTTGGACACCGCTGGACATCGTTGGACATCGTGGGACCTCGTGGGACACCGTTGGACATCGTTGGACACCGTTGGACATCGTTGGACAGCGTTGGACATCGTTGGAGACCGTGGGACACCGTTGGACATCGTCGGACATCGTTGGACATCGTGGGACACCGTTGGACACCGTGGGACATCGTGGGACACCGTTGGACATCGTGGGACACCGTTGGACACCGTGGGACACCGTTGGACACCGTTGGACACCGTTGGACGACGTTGGACACCGTTGGACATCGTTGGACATGGTGGGACACCGTTGGACGACGTTGGACAACGTGGGACAACGTGGGACAACGTGGGACAACGTGGGACAACGTGGGACAACGTGGGACAACGTGGGACAACGTGGGACAACGTCGGACAACGTGGGACAACGTGGGACAACGTGGGACAACGTGGGACAACGTGGGACAACGTGGGACACCGTTGGACAACGTGGGACACCGTTGGACATCGTTGGACACCGTGGGACAACGTGGGACAACGTGGGACAACGTGGGACAACGTGGGACACCGTTGGACACCGTTGGACATCGTTGGACATCGTTGGACATCGTGGGACACCGTTGGACATCGTTGGACATCGTTGGACACCGTTGGACATCGTTGGACATCGTTGGACATCGTTGGACACCGTTGGACACCGTTGGACACCGTTGGACACCGTTGGACATCGGTGGACATCGTGGGACACCGTTGGACACCGTTGGACATCGTTGGACACCGTTGGACACCGTGGGACAACGTGGGACAACGTGGGACAACGTGGGACAACGTGGGACAACGTGGGACAACGTGGGAAACCATGGAACAACGTGGGACAACGTGGGACAACGTGGGACAACGTGGGACACCGTTGGACATCGTTGGACATCGTTGGACACCGTTGGACACCGTTGGACACCGTGGGACAACGTGGGACAACGTGGGACAACGTGGGACAACGTGGGACAACGTGGGACAACGTGGGACAACGTGGGACAACGTGGGACATCGCGGGACAACGTGGGACAACGTGGGACAACGTGGGACAACGTGGGACAACGTGGGACAACGTGGGACAACGTGGGACAACGTGGGACAACGTGGGACAACGTGGGACAACGTGGGACAACGTGGGACAACGTGGGACAACGTGGGACAACGTGGGACAACGTGGGACAACGTGGGACAACGTGGGACAACGTGGGACAACGTGGGACACCGTTGGACATCGTTGGACATCGTTGGACACCGTTGGACACCGTTGGACACCGTTGGACACCGTTGGACATCGGTGGACATCGTGGGACACCGTTGGACACCGTTGGACATCGTTGGACACCGTTGGACACCGTGGGACAACGTGGGACAACGTGGGACAACGTGGGACAACGTGGGACAACGTGGGACAACGTGGGACAACGTGGGACACCGTTGGACACCGTGGGACACCGTTGGACACCGTGGGACACCGTTGGACACCGTTGGACATCGTTGGACACCGTGGGACAACGTGGGACAACGTGGGACAACGTGGGACAACGTGGGACAACGTGGGACAACGTGGGACAACGTGGGACAACGTGGGACATCGCGGGACAACGTGGGACAACGTGGGACAACGTGGGACAACGTGGGACAACGTGGGACACCGTTGGACAACGTGGGACACCGTTGGACATCGTTGGACACCGTGGGACAACGTGGGACAACGTGGGACAACGTGGGACACCGTTGGACACCGTTGGACATCGTTGGACATCGTTGGACATCGTGGGACACCGTTGGACATCGTTGGACACCGTTGGACAACGTGGGACACCGTTGGACATCGTTGGACACCGTGGGACAACGTGGGACAACGTGGGACAACGTGGGACACCGTTGGACACCGTTGGACATCGTTGGACATCGTTGGACATCGTTGGACACCGTTGGACACCGTTGGACACCGTTGGACACTGTGGGACAACGTGGGACAACGTGGGACAACGTGGGACAACGTGGGACAACGTGGGACAACGTGGGACAACGTGGGACACCGTTGGACACCGTGGGACACCGTTGGACAACGTGGGACAACGTGGGACAACGTGGGACAACGTGGGACAACGTGGGACAACGTGGGACACCGTTGGACATCGTTGGACACCGTGGGACAACGTGGGACAACGTGGGACAACGTGGGACACCGTTGGACACCGTGGGACACCGTTGGACAACGTGGGACAACGTGGGACAACGTGGGACAACGTGGGACAACGTGGGACAACGTGGGACAACGTGGGACAACGTGGGACAACGTGGGACACCGGTGGACACCGTGGGACACCGTTGGACAACGTGGGACAACGTGGGACAACGTGGGACAACGTGGGACAACGTGGGACACCGTTGGACACCGTGGGACACCGTTGGACACCGTTGGACATCGTTGGACACCGTGGGACAACGTGGGACAACGTGGGACAACGTGGGAAACCATGGAACAACGTGGGACAACGTGGGACAACGTGGGACAACGTGGGACAACGTGGGACAACGTGGGACACCGTTGGACACCGTGGGACACCGTTGGACTCCGGTGGACATCGTTGGACACCGTGGGACATCGTTGGACATCGTTGGACATCGTGGGACACCGTTGGACATCGTTGGACATCGTTGGACACCGTTGGACATCGTTGGACATCGTTGGACATCGTTGGACACCGTTGGACACCGTTGGACACCGTTGGACATCGGTGGACATCGTGGGACACCGTTGGACACCGTTGGACATCGTTGGACACCGTTGGACACCGTGGGACAACGTGGGACAACGTGGGACAACGTGGGACAACGTGGGACAACGTGGGACAACGTGGGACAACGTGGGACACCGTTGGACACCGTGGGACACCGTTGGACAACGTGGGACAACGTGGGACAACGTGGGACAACGTGGGACAACGTGGGACAACGTGGGACAACGTGGGACAACGTGGGACAACGTGGGACACCGTTGGACACCGTGGGACACCGTTGGACACCGTGGGACACCGTTGGACACCGTTGGACATCGTTGGACACCGTGGGACAACGTGGGACAACGTGGGACAACGTGGGACAACGTGGGACAACGTGGGACAACGTGGGACAACGTGGGACAACGTGGGACATCGCGGGACAACGTGGGACAACGTGGGACAACGTGGGACAACGTGGGACAACGTGGGACACCGTTGGACAACGTGGGACACCGTTGGACATCGTTGGACACCGTGGGACAACGTGGGACAACGTGGGACAACGTGGGACACCGTTGGACACCGTTGGACATCGTTGGACATCGTTGGACATCGTGGGACACCGTTGGACATCGTTGGACACCGTTGGACAACGTGGGACACCGTTGGACATCGTTGGACACCGTGGGACAACGTGGGACAACGTGGGACAACGTGGGACACCGTTGGACACCGTTGGACATCGTTGGACATCGTTGGACATCGTTGGACACCGTTGGACACCGTTGGACACCGTTGGACACCGTTGGACAACGTGGGACAACGTGGGACAGCGTGGGACAACGTGGGACGACGTGGGACACCGTTGGACACCGTGGGACACCGTTGGACACCGTTGGACATCGTTGGACACCGTGGGACAACGTGGGACATCGTTGGACATCGTGGGACACCGTTGGACATCGTTGGACACCGTTGGACAACGTTGGACACCGTTGGACAACGTGGGACACCGTTGGACATCGTTGGACACCGTGGGACAACGTGGGACAACGTGGGACAACGTGGGAAACCATGGAACAACGTGGGACAACGTGGGTCAACGTGGGACAACGTGGGACAACGTGGGACACCGTTGGACATCGTTGGACACCGTGGGACAACGTGGGACAACGTGGGACACCGTTGGACACCGTTGGACATCGTTGGGCATCGTTGGACACCGTGGGACAACGTGGGACAACGTGGGACAACGTGGGACAACGTGGGACAACGTGGGACAACGTGGGACACCGTTGGACACCGTGGGACACCGTTGGACACCGTTGGACATCGTTGGACACCGTGGGACAACGTGGGACAACGTGGGACAACGTGGGAAACCATGGAACAACGTGGGACAACGTGGGACAACGTGGGACAACGTGGGACAACGTGGGACAACGTGGGACACCGTTGGACACCGTGGGACACCGTTGGACTCCGTTGGACATCGTTGGACACCGTGGGACAACGTGGGACAACGTGGGACAACGTGGGACAACGTGGGACAACGTGGGACAACGTGGGACAACGTGGGACAACGTGGGACATCGTTGGACAACGTGGGACAACGTGGGACAACGTGGGACAACGTGGGACAACGTGGGACACCGTTGGACATCGTTGGACACCGTGGGACAACGTGGGACAACGTGGGACAACGTGGGACACCGTTGGACACCGTTGGACATCGTTGGACATCGTGGGACACCGTTGGACATCGTTGGACATCGTTGGACACCGTTGGACATCGTTGGACATCGTTGGACATCGTTGGACACCGTTGGACACCGTTGGACACCGTTGGACACCGTTGGACATCGTTGGACACCGTGGGACAACGTGGGACAACGTGGGACAACGTGGGAAACCATGGAACAACGTGGGACAACGTGGGACAACGTGGGACAACGTGGAACACCGTTGGACATCGTTGGACACCGTGGGACAACGTGGGACAACGTGGGACACCGTTGGACACCGTTGGACATCGTTGGGCATCGTTGGACACCGTGGGACAACGTGGGACAACGTGGGACAACGTGGGACAACGTGGGACAACGTGGGACAACGTGGGACACCGTTGGACACCGTGGGACACCGTTGGACACCGTTGGACATCGTTGGACACCGTGGGACAACGTGGGACAACGTGGGACAACGTGGGAAACCATGGAACAACGTGGGACAACGTGGGACAACGTGGGACAACGTGGGACAACGTGGGACAACGTGGGACACCGTTGGACACCGTGGGACACCGTTGGACTCCGGTGGACATCGTTGGACACCGTGGGACAACGTGGGACAACGTGGGACAACGTGGGACAACGTGGGACAACGTTGGACAACGTGGGACAACGTGGGACAACGTGGGACATCGTGGGACAACGTGGGACAACGTGGGACAACGTGGGACAACGTGGGACAACGTGGGACACCGTTGGACATCGTTGGACACCGTGGGACAACGTGGGACAACGTGGGACAACGTGGGACACCGTTGGACATCGTTGGACACCGTGGGACAACGTGGGACAACGTGGGACAACGTGGGACAACGTGGGACAACGTGGGACACCGTTGGACATCGTTGGACAACGTGGGACAACGTGGGACAACGTGGGACAACGTGGGACACCGTTGGACACCGTGGGACAACGTGGGACACCGTTGGACATCGTTGGACACCGTGGGACAACGTGGGACAACGTGGGACAACGTGGGACAACGTGGGACACCGTTGGACAACGTGGGACACCGTTGGACATCGTTGGACACCGTGGGACAACGTGGGACAACGTGGGACAACGTGGGACACCGTTGGACACCGTTGGACATCGTTGGACATCGTTGGACACCGTGGGACAACGTGGGACAGCGTGGGACAACGTGGGACACCGTTGGACACCGTTGGACATCGTTGGACACCGTTGGACACCGTGGGACAACGTGGGACAACGTGGGACAACGTGGGACAACGTGGGACAACGTGGGACAACGTGGGACAACGTGGGACAACGTGGGACATCGTGGGACAACGTGGGACAACGTGGGACAACGTGGGACAACGTGGGACACCGTTGGACAACGTGGGACACCGTTGGACATCGTTGGACACCGTGGGACAACGTGGGACAACGTGGGACAACGTGGGACACCGTTGGACACCGTTGGACATCGTTGGACATCGTTGGACATCGTGGGACACCGTTGGACATCGTTGGACACCGTGGGACAACGTGGGACAACGTGGGACAACGTGGGAAACCATGGAACAACGTGGGACAACGTGGGACAACGTGGGACAACGTGGGACAACGTGGGACACCGTTGGACATCGTTGGACACCGTGGGACAACGTGGGACAACGTGGGACACCGTTGGACACCGTTGGACATCGTTGGGCATCGTTGGACACCGTGGGACAACGTGGGACAACGTGGGACAACGTGGGACAACGTGGGACAACGTGGGACAACGTGGGACACCGTTGGACACCGTGGGACACCGTTGGACACCGTTGGACATCGTTGGACACCGTGGGACAACGTGGGACAACGTGGGACAACGTGGGAAACCATGGAACAACGTGGGACAACGTGGGACAACGTGGGACAACGTGGGACAACGTGGGACAACGTGGGACACCGTTGGACACCGTGGGACACCGTTGGACTCCGTTGGACATCGTTGGACACCGTGGGACAACGTGGGACAACGTGGGACAACGTGGGACAACGTGGGACAACGTGGGACAACGTGGGACAACGTGGGACAACGTGGGACATCGTGGGACAACGTGGGACAACGTGGGACAACGTGGGACAACGTGGGACAACGTGGGACACCGTTGGACATCGTTGGACACCGTGGGACAACGTGGGACAACGTGGGACAACGTGGGACACCGTTGGACACCGTTGGACATCGTTGGACATCGTGGGACACCGTTGGACATCGTTGGACATCGTTGGACACCGTTGGACATCGTTGGACATCGTTGGACATCGTTGGACACCGTTGGACACCGTTGGACACCGTTGGACACCGTTGGACATCGTTGGACATCGTGGGACAACGTGGGACAACGTGGGACAACGTGGGAAACCATGGAACAACGTGGGACAACGTGGGACAACGTGGGACAACGTGGGACAACGTGGGACACCGTTGGACATCGTTGGACAACGTGGGACAACGTGGGACAACGTGGGACAACGTGGGACACCGTTGGACACCGTGGGACAACGTGGGACACCGTTGGACATCGTTGGACACCGTGGGACAACGTGGGACAACGTGGGACAACGTGGGACAACGTGGGACACCGTTGGACAACGTGGGACACCGTTGGACATCGTTGGACACCGTGGGACAACGTGGGACAACGTGGGACAACGTGGGACACCGTTGGACACCGTTGGACATCGTTGGACATCGTTGGACACCGTGGGACAACGTGGGACAACGTGGGACAACGTGGGACACCGTTGGACACCGTTGGACATCGTTGGACACCGTTGGACACCGTGGGACAACGTGGGACAACGTGGGACAACGTGGGACAACGTGGGACAACGTGGGACAACGTGGGACAACGTGGGACAACGCGGGACATCGTGGGACAACGTGGGACAACGTGGGACAACGTGGGACAACGTGGGACACCGTTGGACAACGTGGGACACCGTTGGACATCGTTGGACACCGTGGGACAACGTGGGACAACGTGGGACAACGTGGGACACCGTTGGACACCGTTGGACATCGTTGGACATCGTTGGACATCGTGGGACACCGTTGGACATCGTTGGACATCGTTGGACACCGTTGGACACCGTTGGACATCGTTGGACACCGTTGGACACCGTGGGACAACGTGGGACAACGTGGGACAACGTGGGACAACGTGGGACAACGTGGGACAACGTGGGACAACGTGGGACACCGTTGGACATCGTGGGACACCGTTGGACAACGTGGGACAACGTGGGACAACGTGGGACAACGTGGGACAACGTGGGACAACGTGGGACAACGTGGGACAACGTGGGACAACGTGGGACACCGTTGGACACCGTGGGACACCGTTGGACACCGTGGGACACCGTTGGACACCGTTGGACATCGTTGGACACCGTGGGACAACGTGTTACAACGTGGGACAACGTGGGACAACGTGGGACAACGTGGGACAACGTGGGACAACGTGGGACAACGTGGGACATCGCGGGACAACGTGGGACAACGTGGGACAACGTGGGACAACGTGGGACAACGTGGGACACCGTTGGACAACGTGGGACACCGTTGGACATCGTTGGACACCGTGGGACAACGTGGGACAACGTGGGACAACGTGGGACACCGTTGGACACCGTTGGACATCGTTGGACATCGTTGGACATCGTGGGACACCGTTGGACATCGTTGGACACCGTTGGACAACGTGGGACACCGTTGGACATCGTTGGACACCGTGGGACAACGTGGGACAACGTGGGACAACGTGGGACACCGTTGGACACCGTTGGACATCGTTGGACATCGTTGGACATCGTTGGACACCGTTGGACACCGTTGGACACCGTTGGACACTGTGGGACAACGTGGGACAACGTGGGACAACGTGGGACAACGTGGGACACCGTTGGACACCGTGGGACAACGTGGGACACCGTTGGACATCGTTGGACACCGTGGGACAACGTGGGACAACGTGGGACAACGTGGGACAACGTGGGACACCGTTGGACAACGTGGGACACCGTTGGACATCGTTGGACACCGTGGGACAACGTGGGACAACGTGGGACAACGTGGGACACCGTTGGACACCGTTGGACATCGTTGGACATCGTTGGACACCGTGGGACAACGTGGGACAACGTGGGACAACGTGGGACACCGTTGGACACCGTTGGACATCGTTGGACACCGTTGGACACCGTGGGACAACGTGGGACAACGTGGGACAACGTGGGACAACGTGGGACAACGTGGGACAACGTGGGACAACGTGGGACAACGCGGGACATCGTGGGACAACGTGGGACAACGTGGGACAACGTGGGACAACGTGGGACACCGTTGGACAACGTGGGACACCGTTGGACATCGTTGGACACCGTGGGACAACGTGGGACAACGTGGGACAACGTGGGACACCGTTGGACACCGTTGGACATCGTTGGACATCGTTGGACATCGTGGGACACCGTTGGACATCGTTGGACATCGTTGGACACCGTTGGACACCGTTGGACATCGTTGGACACCGTTGGACACCGTGGGACAACGTGGGACAACGTGGGACAACGTGGGACAACGTGGGACAACGTGGGACAACGTGGGACAACGTGGGACACCGTTGGACATCGTGGGACACCGTTGGACAACGTGGGACAACGTGGGACAACGTGGGACAACGTGGGACAACGTGGGACAACGTGGGACAACGTGGGACAACGTGGGACAACGTGGGACAACGTTGGACACCGTGGGACACCGTTGGACACCGTGGGACACCGTTGGACACCGTTGGACATCGTTGGACACCGTGGGACAACGTGTTACAACGTGGGACAACGTGGGACAACGTGGGACAACGTGGGACAACGTGGGACAACGTGGGACAACGTGGGACATCGCGGGACAACGTGGGACAACGTGGGACAACGTGGGACAACGTGGGACAACGTGGGACACCGTTGGACAACGTGGGACACCGTTGGACATCGTTGGACACCGTGGGACAACGTGGGACAACGTGGGACAACGTGGGACACCGTTGGACACCGTTGGACATCGTTGGACATCGTTGGACATCGTGGGACACCGTTGGACATCGTTGGACACCGTTGGACAACGTGGGACACCGTTGGACATCGTTGGACACCGTGGGACAACGTGGGACAACGTGGGACAACGTGGGACACCGTTGGACACCGTTGGACATCGTTGGACATCGTTGGACATCGTTGGACACCGTTGGACACCGTTGGACACCGTTGGACACTGTGGGACAACGTGGGACAACGTGGGACAACGTGGGACAACGTGGGACAACGTGGGACAACGTGGGACAACGTGGGACACCGTTGGACACCGTGGGACACCGTTGGACAACGTGGGACAACGTGGGACAACGTGGGACAACGTGGGACAACGTGGGACACCGTTGGACATCGTTAGACACCGTGGGACAACGTGGGACAACGTGGGACAACGTGGGACACCGTTGGACACCGTGGGACACCGTTGGACAACGTGGGACAACGTGGGACAACGTGGGACACCGTTGGACATCGTTGGACACCGTGGGACAACGTGGGACAACGTGGGACACCGTTGGACACCGTTGGACATCGTTGGGCATCGTTGGACACCGTGGGACAACGTGGGACAACGTGGGACAACGTGGGACAACGTGGGACAACGTGGGACAACGTGGGACACCGTTGGACACCGTGGGACACCGTTGGACACCGTTGGACATCGTTGGACACCGTGGGACAACGTGGGACAACGTGGGACAACGTGGGACAACGTGGGACAACGTGGGAAACCATGGAACAACGTGGGACAACGTGGGACAACGTGGGACAACGTGAGACAACGTGGGACAACGTGGGACACCGTTGGACACCGTGGGACACCGTTGGGATCCGTTGGACATCGTTGGACACCGTGGGACAACGTGGGACAACGTGGGACAACGTGGGACAACGTGGGACAACGTGGGACAACGTGGGACAACGTGGGACAACGTGGGACAACGTGGGACAACGTGGGACATCGTGGGACAACGTGGGACAACGTGGGACAACGTGGGACAACGTGGGACAACGTGGGACACCGTTGGACATCGTTGGACACCGTGGGACAACGTTGGACACCGTTGGACATCGTTGGACACCGTGGGACAACGTGGGACAACGTGGGACAACGTGGGAAACCATGGAACAACGTGGGACAACGTGGGACAACGTGGGACAACGTGGGACAACGTGGGACACCGTTGGACACCGTGGGACACCGTTGGACTCCGTTGGACATCGTTGGACACCGTGGGACAACGTGGGACAACGTGGGACAACGTGGGACAACGTGGGACAACGTGGGACAACGTGGGACAACGTGGGACAACGTGGGACATCGTGGGACAACGTGGGACATCGTGGGACAACGTGGGACAACGTGGGACAACGTGGGACATCGTGGGACAACGTGGGACAACGTGGGACAACGTGGGACAACGTGGGACAACGTGGGACACCGTTGGACATCGTTGGACACCGTGGGACAACGTGGGACAACGTGGGACAACGTGGGACAACGTGGGACACCGTTGGACACCGTTGGACATCGTTGGACACCGTTGGACACCGTTGGACACCGTTGGACACCGTTGGACATCGTTGGACACCGTGGGACAACGTGGGACAACGTGGGACAACGTGGGAAACCATGGAACAACGTGGGACAACGTGGGACAACGTGGGACAACGTGGGACAACGTGGGACACCGTTGGACATCGTTGGACAACGTGGGACAACGTGGGACAACGTGGGACAACGTGGGACACCGTTGGACACCGTGGGACAACGTGGGACACCGTTGGACATCGTTGGACACCGTGGGACAACGTGGGACAACGTGGGACAACGTGGGACAACGTGGGACACCGTTGGACAACGTGGGACACCGTTGGACATCGTTGGACACCGTGGGACAACGTGGGACAACGTGGGACAACGTGGGACACCGTTGGACACCGTTGGACATCGTTGGACATCGTTGGACACCGTGGGACAACGTGGGACAACGTGGGACAACGTGGGACACCGTTGGACACCGTTGGACATCGTTGGACACCGTTGGACACCGTGGGACAACGTGGGACAACGTGGGACAACGTGGGACAACGTGGGACAACGTGGGACAACGTGGGACAACGTGGGACAACGTGGGACATCGTGGGACAACGTGGGACAACGTGGGACAACGTGGGACAACGTGGGACACCGTTGGACAACGTGGGACACCGTTGGACATCGTTGGACACCGTGGGACAACGTGGGACAACGTGGGACAACGTGGGACACCGTTGGACACCGTTGGACATCGTTGGACATCGTTGGACATCGTGGGACACCGTTGGACATCGTTGGACATCGTTGGACACCGTTGGACATCGTTGGACATCGTTGGACATCGTTGGACACCGTTGGACACCGTTGGACACCGTTGGACACCGTTGGACATCGGTGGACATCGTGGGACACCGTTGGACACCGTTGGACATCGTTGGACACCGTTGGACACCGTGGGACAACGTGGGACAACGTGGGACAACGTGGGACAACGTGGGACAACGTGGGACAACGTGGGACAACGTGGGACACCGTTGGACACCGTGGGACACCGTTGGACAACGTGGGACAACGTGGGACAACGTGGGACAACGTGGGACAACGTGGGACAACGTGGGACAACGTGGGACAACGTGGGACAACGTGGGACACCGTTGGACACCGTGGGACACCGTTGGACACCGTGGGACACCGTTGGACACCGTTGGACATCGTTGGACACCGTGGGACAACGTGGGACAACGTGGGACAACGTGGGACATCGTGGGACAACGTGGGACAACGTGGGACAACGTGGGACAACGTGGGACATCGCGGGACAACGTGGGACAACGTGGGACAACGTGGGACAACGTGGGACAACGTGGGACACCGTTGGACAACGTGGGACACCGTTGGACATCGTTGGACACCGTGGGACAACGTGGGACAACGTGGGACAACGTGGGACACCGTTGGACACCGTTGGACATCGTTGGACATCGTTGGACATCGTGGGACACCGTTGGACATCGTTGGACACCGTTGGACAACGTGGGACACCGTTGGACATCGTTGGACACCGTGGGACAACGTGGGACAACGTGGGACAACGTGGGACACCGTTGGACACCGTTGGACATCGTTGGACATCGTTGGACATCGTTGGACACCGTTGGACACCGTTGGACACCGTTGGACACTGTGGGACAACGTGGGACAACGTGGGACAACGTGGGACAACGTGGGACAACGTGGGACAACGTGGGACAACGTGGGACACCGTTGGACACCGTGGGACAACGTGGGACACCGTTGGACATCGTTAGACACCGTGGGACAACGTGGGACAACGTGGGACAACGTGGGACACCGTTGGACACCGTGGGACACCGTTGGACATCGTTGGACACCGTTGGACACTGTGGGACAACGTGGGACAACGTGGGACAACGTGGGACAACGTGGGACAACGTGGGACAACGTGGGACAACGTGGGACAACGTGGGACAACGTGGGACAACGTGGGACACCGTTGGACATCGTTAGACACCGTGGGACAACGTGGGACAACGTGGGACAACGTGGGACACCGTTGGACACCGTGGGACACCGTTGGACAACGTGGGACAACGTGGGACAACGTGGGATAACGTGGGACAACGTGGGACAACGTGGGACAACGTGGGACAACGTGGGACAACGTGGGACACCGTTGGACACCGTGGGACACCGTTGGACAACGTGGGACAACGTGGGACAACGTGGGACAACGTGGGACAACGTGGGACACCGTTGGACACCGTGGGACACCGTTGGACACCGTTGGACATCGTTGGACACCGTGGGACAACGTGGGACAACGTGGGACAACGTGGGAAACCATGGAACAACGTGGGACAACGTGGGACAACGTGGGACAACGTGGGACAACGTGGGACACCGTTGGACATCGTTGGACACCGTGGGACAACGTGGGACAACGTGGGACACCGTTGGACACCGTTGGACATCGTTGGGCATCGTTGGACACCGTGGGACAACGTGGGACAACGTGGGACAACGTGGGACAACGTGGGACAACGTGGGACAACGTGGGACAACGTGGGACAACGTGGGACACCGTTGGACACCGTGGGACACCGTTGGACACCGTTGGACATCGTTGGACACCGTGGGACAACGTGGGACAACGTGGGACAACGTGGGAAACCATGGAACAACGTGGGACAACGTGGGACAACGTGGGACAACGTGAGACAACGTGGGACAACGTGGGACACCGTTGGACACCGTGGGACACCGTTGGGATCCGTTGGACATCGTTGGACACCGTGGGACAACGTGGGACAACGTGGGACAACGTGGGACAACGTGGGACAACGTGGGACAACGTGGGACAACGTGGGACAACGTGGGACATCGTGGGACAACGTGGGACAACGTGGGACAACGTGGGACAACGTGGGACAACGTGGGACACCGTTGGACATCGTTGGACACCGTGGGACAACGTGGGACAACGTGGGACAACGTGGGACACCGTTGGACACCGTTGGACATCGTTGGACATCGTGGGACACCGTTGGACATCGTTGGACATCGTTGGACACCGTTGGACATCGTTGGACATCGTTGGACATCGTTGGACACCGTTGGACACCGTTGGACACCGTTGGACACCGTTGGACATCGTTGGACACCGTGGGACAACGTGGGACAACGTGGGACAACGTAGGACAACGTGGGACAACGTGGGACACCGTTGGACATCGTTGGACAACGTGGGACATCGTGGGACAACGTGGGACAACGTGGGACAACGTGGGACAACGTGGGACACCGTTGGACACCGTGGGACACCGTTGGACACCGTTGGACACCGTGGGACACCGTTGGACACCGTTGGACATCGTTGGACACCGTTGGACACCGTTGGACACCGTTGGACACCGTGGGACAATGTGGGACAACGTGGGACAACGTGGGACAACGTGGGACAACGTGGGACAACGTGGGACACCGTTGGACACCGTTGGACATCGTTGGACACCGTTGGACACCGTGGGACACCGTGGGACAACGTGGGACAACGTGGGACAACGTGGGATAACGTGGGACACCGTTGGACACCGTGGGACAACGTGGGACAACGTGGGACAACGTGGGACAACGTGGGACAACGTGGGACAACGTGGGACACCGTGGGACAACGTGGGACACCGTTGGACACCGTTGGACACCGTGGGACAACGTGGGACAACGTGGGACAACGTAGGACAACGTGGGACAACGTGGGACAACGTGGGACAACGTGGGACAACGTGGGACAACGTGGGACATCGTGGGACAACGTGGGACAACGTGGGACAACGTGGGACAACGTGGGACAACGTGGGACACCGTTGGACATCGTTGGACACCGTGGGACAACGTGGGACAACGTGGGACAACGTGGGACACCGTTGGACACCGTTGGACATCGTTGGACACCGTTGGACACCGTGGGACAACGTGGGACAACGTGGGTCAACGCGGGACAACGTGGGACAACGTGGGACAACGTGGGACAACGTGGGACAACGTGGGACACCGTTGGACACCGTGGGACACCGTTGGACACCGTGGGACACCGTTGGACACCGTTGGACATCGTTGGACACCGTGGGACAACGTGGGACACCGTTGGACACCGTGGGACACCGTTGGACACCGTTGGACATCGTTGGACACCGTGGGACAACGTGGGACAACGTGGGACAACGTGGGAAACCATGGAACAACGTGGGACTACGTGGGACAACGTGGGACAACGTGAGACAACGTGGGACAACGTGGGACACCGTTGGACACCGTGGGACACCGTTGGGATCCGTTGGACATCGTTGGACACCGTGGGACAACGTGGGACAACGTGGGACAACGTGGGACAACGTGGGACAACGTGGGACAACGTGGGACAACGTGGGACAACGTGGGACATCGTGGGACAACGTGGGACAACGTGGGACAACGTGGGACAACGTGGGACAACGTGGGACACCGTTGGACATCGTTGGACACCGTGGGACAACGTGGGACAACGTGGGACAACGTGGGACACCGTTGGACACCGTTGGACATCGTTGGACATCGTGGGACACCGTTGGACATCGTTGGACATCGTTGGACACCGTTGGACATCGTTGGACATCGTTGGACATCGTTGGACACCGTTGGACACCGTTGGACACCGTTGGACACCGTTGGACATCGTTGGACACCGTGGGACAACGTGGGACAACGTGGGACAACGTAGGACACCGTGGGACAACGTGGGACACCGTTGGACATCGTTGGACAACGTGGGACATCGTGGGACAACGTGGGACAACGTGGGACAACGTGGGACAACGTGGGACACCGTTGGACACCGTGGGACACCGTTGGACACCGTTGGACACCGTGGGACACCGTTGGACACCGTTGGACACCGTTGGACACCGTTGGACACCGTTGGACACCGTTGGACACCGTGGGACAATGTGGGACAACGTGGGACAACGTGGGACAACGTGGGACAACGTGGGACAACGTGGGACACCGTTGGACACCGTTGGACATCGTTGGACACCGTTGGACACCGTGGGACAACGTGGGACAACGTGGGACAACGTGGGACAACGTGGGATAACGTGGGACACCGTTGGACACCGTGGGACAACGTGGGACAACGTGGGACAACGTGGGACAACGTGGGACAACGTGGGACACCGTGGGACACCGTTGGACAACGTGGGACACCGTTGGACAACGTTGGACACCGTGGGACAACGTGGGACAACGTGGGACAACGTAGGACAACGTGGGACAACGTGGGACAACGTGGGACAACGTGGGACAACGTGGGACAACGTGGGACATCGTGGGACAACGTGGGACAACGTGGGACAACGTGGGACAACGTGGGACAACGTGGGACACCGTTGGACATCGTTGGACACCGTGGGACAACGTGGGACAACGTGGGACAACGTGGGACACCGTTGGACACCGTTGGACATCGTTGGACACCGTTGGACACCGTGGGACAACGTGGGACAACGTGGGTCAACGCGGGACAACGTGGGACAACGTGGGACAACGTGGGACAACGTGGGACAACGTGGGACACCGTTGGACACCGTGGGACACCGTTGGACACCGTGGGACACCGTTGGACACCGTTGGACATCGTTGGACACCGTGGGACAACGTGGGACAACGTGGGACAACGTGGGACAACGTGGGACAACGTGGGACAACGTGGGACAACGTGGGACAACGTGGGACAACGTGGGACAACGTGGGACAACGTAGGACACCGTTGGACATCGTTGGACACCGTGGGACAACGTGGGACAACGTGGGACAACGTCGGACAACGTGGGACACCGTTGGACACCTTTGGACATCGTTGGACACCGTTGGACACCGTGGGACAACGTGGGACAACGTGGGACAACGTGGGACAACGTGGGACAACGTGGGACAACGTAGGACAACGTGGGACAACGTGGGACACCGTTGGACATCGTTGGACAACGTGGGACATCGTGGGACAACGTGGGACAACGTGGGACAACGTGGGACAACGTGGGACACCGTTGGACACCGTTGGACAACGTGGGACAACGTGGGACAACGTGGGACAACGTGGGACAACGTGGGACAACGTGGGACACCGTTGGACACCGTGGGACACCGTTGGACACCGTTGGACATCGTTGGACACCGTGGGACAACGTGGGACAACGTGGGACAACGTGGGACAACGTGGGACAACGTTGGACACCGTTGGACATCGTTGGACATCGTTGGACATCGTGGGACACCGTTGGACATCGTTGGACATCGTTGGACACCGTTGGACATCGTTGGACATCGTTGGACATCGTTGGACACCGTTGGACACCGTTGGACACCGTTGGACACCGTTGGACATCGGTGGACATCGTGGGACACCGTTGGACACCGTTGGACATCGTTGGACACCGTTGGACAACGTGGGACAACGTGGGACAACGTGGGACAACGTGGGACAACGTGGGACAACGTGGGACACCGTTGGACACCGTTGGACATCGTTGGACACCGTTGGACACCGTGGGACAACGTGGGACAACGTGGGACAACGTGGGACAACGTGGGACAACGTGGGACAACGTGGGACAACGTGGGACAACGTGGGACATCGTGGGACAACGTGGGACAACGTGGGACAACGTGGGACAACGTGGGACACCGTTGGACAACGTGGGACACCGTTGGACATCGTTGGACACCGTGGGACAACGTGGGACAACGTGGGACAACGTGGGACACCGTTGGACACCGTTGGACATCGTTGGACATCGTTGGACATCGTGGGACACCGTTGGACATCGTTGGACATCGTTGGACACCGTTGGACATCGTTGGACATCGTTGGACATCGTTGGACACCGTTGGACACCGTTGGACACCGTTGGACACCGTTGGACATCGGTGGACATCGTGGGACACCGTTGGACACCGTTGGACATCGTTGGACACCGTTGGACACCGTGGGACAACGTGGGACAACGTGGGACAACGTGGGACAACGTGGGACAACGTGGGACAACGTGGGACAACGTGGGACACCGTTGGACACCGTGGGACACCGTTGGACAACGAGGGACAACGTGGGACAACGTGGGACAACGTGGGACAACGTGGGACAACGTGGGACAACGTGGGACAACGTGGGACAACGTGGGACACCGTTGGACACCGTGGGACACCGTTGGACACCGTGGGACACCGTTGGACACCGTTGGACATCGTTGGACACCGTGGGACAACGTGGGACAACGTGGGACAACGTGGGACAACGTGGGACAACGTGGGACAACGTGGGACAACGTGGGACATCGCGGGACAACGTGGGACAACGTGGGACAACGTGGGACAACGTGGGAAAACGTGGGACACCGTTGGACAACGTGGGACACCGTTGGACATCGTTGGACACCGTGGGACACCGTTGGACAACGTGGGACAACGTGGGACACCGTTGGACATCGTTGGACACCGTGGGACAACGTGGGACAACGTGGGACAACGTGGGACACCGTTGGACACCGTTGGACATCGTTGGACACCGTTGGACACCGTGGGACAACGTGGGACAACGTGGGTCAACGCGGGACAACGTGGGACAACGTGGGACAACGTGGGACAACGTGGGACAACGTGGGACACCGTTGGACACCGTGGGACACCGTTGGACACCGTGGGACACCGTTGGACACCGTTGGACATCGTTGGACACCGTGGGACAACGTGGGACACCGTTGGACACCGTGGGACACCGTTGGACACCGTTGGACATCGTTGGACACCGTGGGACAACGTGGGACAACGTGGGACAACGTGGGAAACCATGGAACAACGTGGGACAACGTGGGACAACGTGGGACAACGTGAGACAACGTGGGACAACGTGGGACACCGTTGGACACCGTGGGACACCGTTGGGATCCGTTGGACATCGTTGGACACCGTGGGACAACGTGGGACAACGTGGGACAACGTGGGACAACGTGGGACAACGTGGGACAACGTGGGACAACGTGGGACAACGTGGGACATCGTGGGACAACGTGGGACAACGTGGGACAACGTGGGACAACGTGGGACAACGTGGGACACCGTTGGACATCGTTGGACACCGTGGGACAACGTGGGACAACGTGGGACAACGTGGGACACCGTTGGACACCGTTGGACATCGTTGGACATCGTGGGACACCGTTGGACATCGTTGGACATCGTTGGACACCGTTGGACATCGTTGGACATCGTTGGACATCGTTGGACACCGTTGGACACCGTTGGACACCGTTGGACACCGTTGGACATCGTTGGACACCGTGGGACAACGTGGGACAACGTGGGACAACGTAGGACAACGTGGGACAACGTGGGACACCGTTGGACATCGTTGGACAACGTGGGACATCGTGGGACAACGTGGGACAACGTGGGACAACGTGGGACAACGTGGGACACCGTTGGACACCGTGGGACACCGTTGGACACCGTTGGACACCGTGGGACACCGTTGGACACCGTTGGACATCGTTGGACACCGTTGGACACCGTTGGACACCGTTGGACACCGTGGGACAATGTGGGACAACGTGGGACAACGTGGGACAACGTGGGACAACGTGGGACAACGTGGGACACCGTTGGACACCGTTGGACATCGTTGGACACCGTTGGACACCGTGGGACAACGTGGGACAACGTGGGACAACGTGGGACAACGTGGGATAACGTGGGACACCGTTGGACACCGTGGGACAACGTGGGACAACGTGGGACAACGTGGGACAACGTGGGACAACGTGGGACAACGTGGGACACCGTTGGACAACGTGGGACACCGTTGGACATCGTTGGACACCGTGGGACAACGTGGGACAACGTGGGACAACGTAGGACAACGTGGGACAACGTGGGACAACGTGGGACAACGTGGGACAACGTGGGACAACGTGGGACATCGTGGGACAACGTGGGACAACGTGGGACAACGTGGGACAACGTGGGACAACGTGGGACACCGTTGGACATCGTTGGACACCGTGGGACAACGTGGGACAACGTGGGACAACGTGGGACACCGTTGGACACCGTTGGACATCGTTGGACACCGTTGGACACCGTGGGACAACGTGGGACAACGTGGGTCAACGCGGGACAACGTGGGACAACGTGGGACAACGTGGGACAACGTGGGACAACGTGGGACACCGTTGGACACCGTGGGACACCGTTGGACACCGTGGGACACCGTTGGACACCGTTGGACATCGTTGGACACCGTGGGACAACGTGGGACAACGTGGGACAACGTGGGACAACGTGGGACAACGTGGGACAACGTGGGACAACGTGGGACAACGTGGGACAACGTGGGACAACGTGGGACAACGTAGGACACCGTTGGACATCGTTGGACACCGTGGGACAACGTGGGACAACGTGGGACAACGTCGGACAACGTGGGACACCGTTGGACACCTTTGGACATCGTTGGACACCGTTGGACACCGTGGGACAACGTGGGACAACGTGGGACAACGTGGGACAACGTGGGACAACGTGGGACAACGTAGGACAACGTGGGACAACGTGGGACACCGTTGGACATCGTTGGACAACGTGGGACATCGTGGGACAACGTGGGACAACGTGGGACAACGTGGGACAACGTGGGACACCGTTGGACACCGTTGGACAACGTGGGACAACGTGGGACAACGTGGGACAACGTGGGACAACGTGGGACAACGTGGGACACCGTTGGACACCGTGGGACACCGTTGGACACCGTTGGACATCGTTGGACACCGTGGGACAACGTGGGACAACGTGGGACAACGTGGGACAACGTGGGACAACGTTGGACACCGTTGGACATCGTTGGACATCGTTGGACATCGTGGGACACCGTTGGACATCGTTGGACATCGTTGGACACCGTTGGACATCGTTGGACATCGTTGGACATCGTTGGACACCGTTGGACACCGTTGGACACCGTTGGACACCGTTGGACATCGGTGGACATCGTGGGACACCGTTGGACACCGTTGGACATCGTTGGACACCGTTGGACAACGTGGGACAACGTGGGACAACGTGGGACAACGTGGGACAACGTGGGACAACGTGGGACACCGTTGGACACCGTTGGACATCGTTGGACACCGTTGGACACCGTGGGACAACGTGGGACAACGTGGGACAACGTGGGACAACGTGGGACAACGTGGGACAACGTGGGACAACGTGGGACAACGTGGGACATCGTGGGACAACGTGGGACAACGTGGGACAACGTGGGACAACGTGGGACACCGTTGGACAACGTGGGACACCGTTGGACATCGTTGGACACCGTGGGACAACGTGGGACAACGTGGGACAACGTGGGACACCGTTGGACACCGTTGGACATCGTTGGACATCGTTGGACATCGTGGGACACCGTTGGACATCGTTGGACATCGTTGGACACCGTTGGACATCGTTGGACATCGTTGGACATCGTTGGACACCGTTGGACACCGTTGGACACCGTTGGACACCGTTGGACATCGGTGGACATCGTGGGACACCGTTGGACACCGTTGGACATCGTTGGACACCGTTGGACACCGTGGGACAACGTGGGACAACGTGGGACAACGTGGGACAACGTGGGACAACGTGGGACAACGTGGGACAACGTGGGACACCGTTGGACACCGTGGGACACCGTTGGACAACGAGGGACAACGTGGGACAACGTGGGACAACGTGGGACAACGTGGGACAACGTGGGACAACGTGGGACAACGTGGGACAACGTGGGACACCGTTGGACACCGTGGGACACCGTTGGACACCGTGGGACACCGTTGGACACCGTTGGACATCGTTGGACACCGTGGGACAACGTGGGACAACGTGGGACAACGTGGGACAACGTGGGACAACGTGGGACAACGTGGGACAACGTGGGACATCGCGGGACAACGTGGGACAACGTGGGACAACGTGGGACAACGTGGGAAAACGTGGGACACCGTTGGACAACGTGGGACACCGTTGGACATCGTTGGACACCGTGGGACAACGTGGGACAACGTGGGACAACGTGGGACACCGTTGGACACCGTTGGACATCGTTGGACATCGTTGGACATCGTGGGACACCGTTGGACATCGTTGGACACCGTTGGACAACGTGGGACACCGTTGGACATCGTTGGACACCGTGGGACAACGTGGGACAACGTGGGACAACGTGGGACACCGTTGGACACCGTTGGACATCGTTGGACATCGTTGGACATCGTTGGACATCGTTGGACACCGTTGGACACCGTTGGACACCGTTGGACACCGTTGGACAACGTGGGACAACGTGGGACAACGTGGGACACCGTTGGACACCGTGGGACACCGTTGGACACCGTTGGACATCGTTGGACACCGTGGGACAACGTGGGACAACGTGGGACAACGTGGGAAACCATGGAACAACGTGGGACAACGTGGGACAACGTGGGACAACGTGGGACAACGTGGGACAACGTGGGACAACGTGGGACAACGTGGGACATCGTGGGACAACGTGGGACAACGTGGGACAACGTGGGACAACGTGGGACACCGTTGGACAACGTGGGACACCGTTGGACAACGTGGGACACCGTTGGACATCGTTGGACACCGTGGGTCAACGTGGGACAACGTGGGACAACGTGGGACACCGTTGGACACCGTTGGACATCGTTGGACATCGTTGGACACCGTGGGACAACGTGGGACAACGTGGGACAACGTGGGACACCGTTGGACACCGTTGGACATCGTTGGACACCGTTGGACACCGTGGGACAACGTGGGACAACGTGGGACAACGTGGGACAACGTGGGACAACGTGGGACAACGTGGGACAACGTGGGACAACGTGGGACATCGTGGGACAACGTGGGACAACGTGGGACAACGTGGGACAACGTGGGACACCGTTGGACAACGTGGGACACCGTTGGACATCGTTGGACACCGTGGGACAACGTGGGACAACGTGGGACAACGTGGGACACCGTTGGACACCGTTGGACATCGTTGGACATCGTTGGACATCGTGGGACACCGTTGGACATCGTTGGACATCGTTGGACACCGTTGGACATCGTTGGACATCGTTGGACATCGTTGGACACCGTTGGACACCGTTGGACACCGTTGGACACCGTTGGACATCGGTGGACATCGTGGGACACCGTTGGACACCGTTGGACATCGTTGGACACCGTTGGACACCGTGGGACAACGTGGGACAACGTGGGACAACGTGGGACAACGTGGGACAACGTGGGACAACGTGGGACAACGTGGGACACCGTTGGACACCGTGGGACACCGTTGGACAACGTGGGACAACGTGGGACAACGTGGGACAACGTGGGACAACGTGGGACAACGTGGGACAACGTGGGACAACGTGGGACACCGTTGGACACCGTGGGACACCGTTGGACACCGTGGGACACCGTTGGACACCGTTGGAGATCGTTGGACACCGTTGGACACCGTTGGACACCGTTGGACACCGTTGGACATCGTTGGACACCGTGGGACAACGTGGGACAACGTGGGACAACGTGGGACACCGTTGGACACCGTTGGACATCGTTGGACATCGTGGGACACCGTTGGACATCGTTGGACATCGTTGGACACCGTTGGACATCGTTGGACATCGTTGGACATCGTTGGACACCGTTGGACACCGTTGGACACCGTTGGACACCGTTGGACATCGTTGGACACCGTGGGACAACGTGGGACAACGTGGGACAACGTGGGAAACCATGGAACAACGTGGGACAACGTGGGACAACGTGGGACAACGTGGGACAACGTGGGACACCGTTGGACATCGTTGGACAACGTGGGACAACGTGGGACAACGTGGGACAACGTGGGACACCGTTGGACACCGTGGGACAACGTGGGACACCGTTGGACATCGTTGGACACCGTGGGACAACGTGGGACAACGTGGGACAACGTGGGACAACGTGGGACACCGTTGGACAACGTGGGACACCGTTGGACATCGTTGGACACCGTGGGACAACGTGGGACAACGTGGGACAACGTGGGACACCGTTGGACACCGTTGGACATCGTTGGACATCGTTGGACACCGTGGGACAACGTGGGACAACGTGGGACAACGTGGGACACCGTTGGACACCGTTGGACATCGTTGGACACCGTTGGACACCGTGGGATAACGTGGGACAACGTGGGACAACGTGGGACAACGTGGGACAACGTGGGACAACGTGGGACAACGTGGGACAACGTGGGACATCGTGGGACAACGTGGGACAACGTGGGACAACGTGGGACAACGTGGGACACCGTTGGACAACGTGGGACACCGTTGGACATCGTTGGACACCGTGGGACAACGTGGGACAACGTGGGACAACGTGGGACACCGTTGGACACCGTTGGACATCGTTGGACATCGTTGGACATCGTGGGACACCGTTGGACATCGTTGGACATCGTTGGACACCGTTGGACATCGTTGGACATCGTTGGACATCGTTGGACACCGTTGGACACCGTTGGACACCGTTGGACACCGTTGGACATCGGTGGACATCGTGGGACACCGTTGGACACCGTTGGACATCGTTGGACACCGTTGGACACCGTGGGACAACGTGGGACAACGTGGGACAACGTGGGACAACGTGGGACAACGTGGGACAACGTGGGACAACGTGGGACACCGTTGGACACCGTGGGACACCGTTGGACAACGTGGGACAACGTGGGACAACGTGGGACAACGTGGGACAACGTGGGACAACGTGGGACAACGTGGGACAACGTGGGACAACGTGGGACAACGTGGGACATCGCGGGACAACGTGGGACAACGTGGGACAACGTGGGACAACGTGGGACAACGTGGGACACCGTTGGACAACGTGGGACACCGTTGGACATCGTTGGACACCGTGGGACAACGTGGGACAACGTGGGACAACGTGGGACACCGTTGGACACCGTTGGACATCGTTGGACATCGTTGGACATCGTGGGACACCGTTGGACATCGTTGGACACCGTTGGACAACGTGGGACACCGTTGGACATCGTTGGACACCGTGGGACAACGTGGGACAACGTGGGACAACGTGGGACACCGTTGGACACCGTTGGACATCGTTGGACATCGTTGGACATCGTTGGACACCGTTGGACACCGTTGGACACTGTGGGACAACGTGGGACAACGTGGGACAACGTGGGACAACGTGGGACAACGTGGGACAACGTGGGACACCGTTGGACACCGTGGGACACCGTTGGACAACGTGGGACAACGTGGGACAACGTGGGACAACGTGGGACAACGTGGGACACCGTTGGACATCGTTAGACACCGTGGGACAACGTGGGACAACGTGGGACAACGTGGGACACCGTTGGACACCGTGGGACACCGTTGGACAACGTGGGACAACGTGGGACAACGTGGGACAACGTGGGACAACGTGGGACAACGTGGGACAACGTGGGACAACGTGGGACAACGTGGGACACCGTTGGACACCGTGGGACACCGTTGGACAACGTGGGACAACGTGGGACAACGTGGGACAACGTGGGACAACGTGGGACACCGTTGGACACCGTGGGACACCGTTGGACACCGTTGGACATCGTTGGACACCGTGGGACAACGTGGGACAACGTGGGACAACGTGGGAAACCATGGAACAACGTGGGACAACGTGGGACAACGTGGGACAACGTGGGACAACGTGGGACACCGTTGGACATCGTTGGACACCGTGGGACAACGTGGGACAACGTGGGACACCGTTGGACACCGTTGGACATCGTTGGGCATCGTTGGACACCGTGGGACAACGTGGGACAACGTGGGACAACGTGGGACAACGTGGGACAACGTGGGACACCGTGGGACACCGTTGGACACCGTGGGACACCGTTGGACACCGTTGGACATCGTTGGACACCGTGGGACAACGTGGGACAACGTGGGACAACGTGGGAAACCATGGAACAACGTGGGACAACGTGGGACAACGTGGGACAACGTGGGACAACGTGGGACAACGTGGGACACCGTTGGACACCGTGGGACACCGTTGGAATCCGTTGGACATCGTTGGACACCGTGGGACAACGTGGGACAACGTGGGACAACGTGGGACAACGTGGTACAACGTGGGACAACGTGGGACAACGTGGGACAACGTGGGACATCGTGGGACAACGTGGGACAACGTGGGACAACGTGGGACAACGTGGGACAACGTGGGACACCGTTGGACATCGTTGGACACCGTGGGACAACGTGGGACAACGTGGGACAACGTGGGACACCGTTGGACACCGTTGGACATCGTTGGACATCGTGGGACACCGTTGGACATCGTTGGACATCGTTGGACACCGTTGGACATCGTTGGACATCGTTGGACATCGTTGGACACCGTTGGACACCGTTGGACACCGTTGGACACCGTTGGACATCGTTGGACACCGTGGGACAACGTGGGACAACGTGGGACAACGTAGGACAACGTGGGACAACGTGGGACACCGTTGGACATCGTTGGACAACGTGGGACATCGTGGGACAACGTGGGACAACGTGGGACAACGTGGGACAACGTGGGACACCGTTGGACACCGTGGGACACCGTTGGACACCGTTGGACACCGTGGGACACCGTTGGACACCGTTGGACATCGTTGGACACCGTTGGACACCGTTGGACACCGTTGGACACCGTGGGACAACGTGGGACAACGTGGGACAACGTGGGACAACGTGGGACAACGTGGGACAACGTGGGACAACGTGGGACACCGTTGGACACCGTTGGACATCGTTGGACACCGTTGGACACCGTGGGACAACGTGGGACAACGTGGGACAACGTGGGACAACGTGGGACAACGTGGGACACCGTTGGACACCGTGGGACAACGTGGGACAACGTGGGACAACGTGGGACAACGTGGGACAACGTGGGACAACGTGGGACACCGTTGGACAACGTGGGACACCGTTGGACATCGTTGGACACCGTGGGACAACGTGGGACAACGTGGGACAACGTGGGACAACGTGGGACAACGTGGGACAACGTGGGACAACGTGGGACAACGTGGGACAACGTGGGACATCGTGGGACAACGTGGGACAACGTGGGACAACGTGGGACAACGTGGGACAACGTGGGACACCGTTGGACATCGTTGGACACCGTGGGACAACGTGGGACAACGTGGGACAACGTGGGACACCGTTGGACACCGTTGGACATCGTTGGACACCGTTGGACACCGTGGGACAACGTGGGACAACGTGGGACAACGCGGGACAACGTGGGACAACGTGGGACAACGTGGGACAACGTGGGACAACGTGCGACACCGTTGGACACCGTGGGACACCGTTGGACACCGTGGGACACCGTTGGACACCGTTGGACATCGTTGGACACCGTGGGACAACGTGGGACAACGTGGGACAACGTGGGACAACGTGGGACAACGTGGGACAACGTGGGACAACGTGGGACAACGTGGGACAACGTGGGACAACGTGGGACAACGTGGGACAACGTGGGACAACGTGGGACAACGTAGGACACCGTTGGACATCGTTGGACACCGTGGGACAACGTGGGACAACGTGGGACAACGTCGGACAACGTGGGACACCGTTGGACACCTTTGGACATCGTTGGACACCGTTGGACACCGTGGGACAACGTGGGACAACGTGGGACAACGTGGGACAACGTGGGACAACGTGGGACAACGTAGGACAACGTGGGACAACGTGGGACAACGTGGGACAACGTGGGACAACGTGGGACATCGCGGGACAACGTGGGACAACGTGGGACAACGTGGGACAACGTGGGACAACGTGGGACACCGTTGGACAACGTGGGACACCGTTGGACATCGTTGGACACCGTGGGACAACGTGGGACAACGTGGGACAACGTGGGACACCGTTGGACACCGTTGGACATCGTTGGACATCGTTGGACATCGTGGGACACCGTTGGACATCGTTGGACACCGTTGGACAACGTGGGACACCGTTGGACATCGTTGGACACCGTGGGACAACGTGGGACAACGTGGGACAACGTGGGACAACGTTGGACACCGTTGGACATCGTTGGACATCGTTGGACATCGTTGGACACCGTTGGACACCGTTGGACACTGTGGGACAACGTGGGACAACGTGGGACAACGTGGGACAACGTGGGACAACGTGGGACAACGTGGGACACCGTTGGACACCGTGGGACACCGTTGGACAACGTGGGACAACGTGGGACAACGTGGGACAACGTGGGACAACGTGGGACACCGTTGGACATCGTTAGACACCGTGGGACAACGTGGGACAACGTGGGACAACGTGGGACACCGTTGGACACCGTGGGACACCGTTGGACAACGTGGGACAACGTGGGACAACGTGGGACAACGTGGGACAACGTGGGACAACGTGGGACAACGTGGGACAACGTGGGACAACGTGGGACACCGTTGGACACCGTGGGACACCGTTGGACAACGTGGGACAACGTGGGACAACGTGGGACAACGTGGGACAACGTGGGACACCGTTGGACACCGTGGGACACCGTTGGACACCGTTGGACATCGTTGGACACCGTGGGACAACGTGGGACAACGTGGGACAACGTGGGAAACCATGGAACAACGTGGGACAACGTGGGACAACGTGGGACAACGTGGGACAACGTGGGACACCGTTGGACATCGTTGGACACCGTGGGACAACGTGGGACAACGTGGGACACCGTTGGACACCGTTGGACATCGTTGGGCATCGTTGGACACCGTGGGACAACGTGGGACAACGTGGGACAACGTGGGACAACGTGGGACAACGTGGGACAACGTGGGACACCGTTGGACACCGTGGGACACCGTTGGACACCGTTGGACATCGTTGGACACCGTGGGACAACGTGGGACAACGTGGGACAACGTGGGAAACCATGGAACAACGTGGGACAACGTGGGACAACGTGGGACAACGTGGGACAACGTGGGACAACGTGGGACACCGTTGGACACCGTGGGACACCGTTGGAATCCGTTGGACATCGTTGGACACCGTGGGACAACGTGGGACAACGTGGGACAACGTGGGACAACGTGGTACAACGTGGGACAACGTGGGACAACGTGGGACAACGTGGGACATCGTGGGACAACGTGGGACAACGTGGGACAACGTGGGACAACGTGGGACAACGTGGGACACCGTTGGACATCGTTGGACACCGTGGGACAACGTGGGACAACGTGGGACAACGTGGGACACCGTTGGACACCGTTGGACATCGTTGGACATCGTGGGACACCGTTGGACATCGTTGGACATCGTTGGACACCGTTGGACATCGTTGGACATCGTTGGACATCGTTGGACACCGTTGGACACCGTTGGACACCGTTGGACACCGTTGGACATCGTTGGACACCGTGGGACAACGTGGGACAACGTGGGACAACGTAGGACAACGTGGGACAACGTGGGACACCGTTGGACATCGTTGGACAACGTGGGACATCGTGGGACAACGTGGGACAACGTGGGACAACGTGGGACACCGTTGGACACCGTGGGACACCGTTGGACACCGTTGGACACCGTGGGACACCGTTGGACACCGTTGGACATCGTTGGACACCGTTGGACACCGTTGGACACCGTTGGACACCGTGGGACAACGTGGGACAACGTGGGACAACGTGGGACAACGTGGGACAACGTGGGACAACGTGGGACACCGTTGGACACCGTTGGACATCGTTGGACACCGTTGGACACCGTGCGACAACGTGGGACAACGTGGGACAACGTGGGACAACGTGGGACAACGTGGGACACCGTTGGACACCGTGGGACAACGTGGGACAACGTGGGACAACGTGGGACAACGTGGGACAACGTGGGACAACGTGGGACACCGTTGGACAACGTGGGACACCGTTGGACATCGTTGGACACCGTGGGACAACGTGGGACACCGTTGGACATCGTTGGACACCGTGGGACAACGTGGGACAACGTGGGACAACGTGGGACACCGTTGGACACCGTTGGACATCGTTGGACATCGTTGGACATCGTGGGACAACGTGGGACAACGTGGGACACCGTTGGACATCGTTGGACAACGTGGGACAACGTGGGACAACGTGGGACAACGTGGGACACCGTTGGACATCGTTGGACACCGTGGGACAACGTGGGACAACGTGGGACAACGTGGGACACCGTTGGACACCGTTGGACATCGTTGGACACCGTTGGACACCGTGGGACAACGTGGGACAACGTGGGACAACGCGGGACAACGTGGGACAACGTGGGACAACGTGGGACAACGTGGGACAACGTGGGACACCGTTGGACACCGTGGGACACCGTTGGACACCGTGGGACACCGTTGGACACCGTTGGACATCGTTGGACACCGTGGGACAACGTGGGACAACGTGGGACAACGTGGGACAACGTGGGACAACGTGGGACAACGTGGGACAACGTGGGACAACGTGGGACAACGTGGGACAACGTGGGACAACGTAGGACACCGTTGGACATCGTTGGACACCGTGGGACAACGTGGGACAACGTGGGACAACGTCGGACAACGTGGGACACCGTTGGACACCTTTGGACATCGTTGGACACCGTTGGACACCGTGGGACAACGTGGGACAACGTGGGACAACGTGGGACAACGTGGGACAACGTGGGACAACGTAGGACAACGTGGGACAACGTGGGACACCGTTGGACATCGTTGGACAACGTGGGACATCGTGGGACAACGTGGGACAACGTGGGACAACGTGGGACAACGTGGGACACCGTTGGACACCGTTGGACAACGTGGGACAACGTGGGACAACGTGGGACAACGTGGGACAACGTGGGACAACGTGGGACACCGTTGGACACCGTGGGACACCGTTGGACACCGTTGGACATCGTTGGACACCGTGGGACAACGTGGGACAACGTGGGACAACGTGGGACAACGTGGGACAACGTTGGACACCGTTGGACATCGTTGGACATCGTTGGACATCGTGGGACACCGTTGGACATCGTTGGACATCGTTGGACACCGTTGGACATCGTTGGACATCGTTGGACATCGTTGGACACCGTTGGACACCGTTGGACACCGTTGGACACCGTTGGACATCGGTGGACATCGTGGGACACCGTTGGACACCGTTGGACATCGTTGGACACCGTTGGACAACGTGGGACAACGTGGGACAACGTGGGACACCGTTGGACACCGTGGGACACCGTTGGACAACGTGGGACAACGTGGGACAACGTGGGACAACGTGGGACAACGTGGGACAACGTGGGACAACGTGGGACAACGTGGGACAACGTGGGACACCGTTGGACACCGTGGGACACCGTTGGACAACGTGGGACAACGTGGGACAACGTGGGACAACGTGGGACAACGTGGGACACCGTTGGACACCGTGGGACACCGTTGGACACCGTTGGACATCGTTGGACACCGTGGGACAACGTGGGACAACGTGGGACAACGTGGGACACCGTTGGACACCGTTGGACATCGTTGGACACCGTTGGACACCGTGGGACAACGTGGGACAACGTGGGACAACGTGGGACAACGTGGGACAACGTGGGACAACGTGGGACAACGTGGGACAACGTGGGACATCGTGGGACAACGTGGGACAACGTGGGACAACGTGGGACAACGTGGGACACCGTTGGACAACGTGGGACACCGTTGGACATCGTTGGACAACGTGGGACAACGTGGGACAACGTGGGACACCGTTGGACACCGTTGGACATCGTTGGACATCGTTGGACATCGTGGGACACCGTTGGACATCGTTGGACATCGTTGGACACCGTTGGACATCGTTGGACATCGTTGGACATCGTTGGACACCGTTGGACACCGTTGGACACCGTTGGACACCGTTGGACATCGGTGGACATCGTGGGACACCGTTGGACACCGTTGGACATCGTTGGACACCGTTGGACACCGTGGGACAACGTGGGACAACGTGGGACAACGTGGGACAACGTGGGACAACGTGGGACAACGTGGGACAACGTGGGACACCGTTGGACACCGTGGGACACCGTTGGACAACGTGGGACAACGTGGGACAACGTGGGACAACGTGGGACAACGTGGGACAACGTGGGACAACGTGGGACAACGTGGGACAACGTGGGACACCGTTGGACACCGTGGGACACCGTTGGACACCGTGGGACACCGTTGGACACCGTTGGACATCGTTGGACACCGTGGGACAACGTGGGACAACGTGGGACAACGTGGGACAACGTGGGACAACGTGGGACAACGTGGGACAACGTGGGACATCGCGGGACAACGTGGGACAACGTGGGACAACGTGGGACAACGTGGGAAAACGTGGGACACCGTTGGACAACGTGGGACACCGTTGGACATCGTTGGACACCGTGGGACAACGTGGGACAACGTGGGACAACGTGGGACACCGTTGGACACCGTTGGACATCGTTGGACATCGTTGGACATCGTGGGACACCGTTGGACATCGTTGGACACCGTTGGACAACGTGGGACACCGTTGGACATCGTTGGACACCGTGGGACAACGTGGGACAACGTGGGACACCGTTGGACACCGTTGGACATCGTTGGACATCGTTGGACATCGTTGGACACCGTTGGACACCGTTGGACACCGTTGGACACCGTTGGACAACGTGGGACAACGTGGGACAACGTGGGACACCGTTGGACACCGTGGGACACCGTTGGACACCGTTGGACATCGTTGGACACCGTGGGACAACGTGGGACAACGTGGGACAACGTGGGAAACCATGGAACAACGTGGGACAACGTGGGACAACGTGGGACAACGTGGGACAACGTGGGACAACGTGGGACAACGTGGGACAACGTGGGACATCGTGGGACAACGTGGGACAACGTGGGACAACGTGGGACAACGTGGGACACCGTTGGACAACGTGGGACACCGTTGGACAACGTGGGACACCGTTGGACATCGTTGGACACCGTGGGACAACGTGGGACAACGTGGGACAACGTGGGACACCGTTGGACACCGTTGGACATCGTTGGACATCGTTGGACACCGTGGGACAACGTGGGACAACGTGGGACAACGTGGGACACCGTTGGACACCGTTGGACATCGTTGGACACCGTTGGACACCGTGGGACAACGTGGGACAACGTGGGACAACGTGGGACAACGTGGGACAACGTGGGACAACGTGGGACAACGTGGGACAACGTGGGACATCGTGGGACAACGTGGGACAACGTGGGACAACGTGGGACAACGTGGGACACCGTTGGACAACGTGGGACACCGTTGGACATCGTTGGACACCGTGGGACAACGTGGGACAACGTGGGACAACGTGGGACACCGTTGGACACCGTTGGACATCGTTGGACATCGTTGGACATCGTGGGACACCGTTGGACATCGTTGGACATCGTTGGACACCGTTGGACATCGTTGGACATCGTTGGACATCGTTGGACACCGTTGGACACCGTTGGACACCGTTGGACACCGTTGGACATCGGTGGACATCGTGGGACACCGTTGGACACCGTTGGACATCGTTGGACACCGTTGGACACCGTGGGACAACGTGGGACACCGTTGGACATCGTTGGACACCGTGGGACAACGTGGGACAACGTGGGACAACGTGGGACACCGTTGGACACCGTTGGACATCGTTGGACATCGTTGGACATCGTGGGACACCGTTGGACATCGTTGGACACCGTTGGACAACGTGGGACACCGTTGGACATCGTTGGACACCGTGGGACAACGTGGGACAACGTGGGACAACGTGGGACACCGTTGGACACCGTTGGACATCGTTGGACATCGTTGGACATCGTTGGACACCGTTGGACACCGTTGGACACCGTTGGACACTGTGGGACAACGTGGTACAACGTGGGACAACGTGGGACACCGTTGGACACCGTTGGACACCGTGGGACACCGTTGGACAACGTGGGACAACGTGGGACAACGTGGGACAACGTGGGACAACGTGGGACACCGTTGGACACCGTGGGACACCGTTGGACACCGTTGGACATCGTTGGACACCGTGGGACAACGTGGGACAACGTGGGACAACGTGGGAAACCATGGAACAACGTGGGACAACGTGGGACAACGTGGGACACCGTTGGACATCGTTGGGCATCGTTGGACACCGTGGGACAACGTGGGACAACGTGGGACAACGTGGGACAACGTGGGACAACGTGGGACAACGTGGGACACCGTTGGACACCGTGGGACACCGTTGGACACCGTTGGACATCGTTGGACACCGTGGGACAACGTGGGACAACGTGGGACAACGTGGGACACCGTTGGACACCGTTGGACATCGTTGGACATCGTTGGACACCGTTGGACAACGTGGGACACCGTTGGACATCGTTGGACACCGTGGGACACCGTTGGACAACGTGGGACAACGTGGGACAACGTGGGACACCGTTGGACACCGTGGGACACCGTTGGACACCGTTGGACATCGTTGGACACCGTGGGACAACGTGGGACAACGTGGGACAACGTGGGAAACCATGGAACAACGTGGGACAACGTGGGACAACGTGGGACAACGTGGGACAACGTGGGACACCGTTGGACATCGTTGGACACCGTGGGACAACGTGGGACAACGTGGGACACCGTTGGACACCGTTGGACATCGTTGGGCATCGTTGGACACCGTGGGACAACGTGGGACAACGTGGGACAACGTGGGACAACGTGGGACAACGTGGGACAACGTGGGACACCGTTGGACACCGTGGGACACCGTTGGACACCGTTGGACATCGTTGGACACCGTGGGACAACGTGGGACAACGTGGGACAACGTGGGAAACCATGGAACAACGTGGGACAACGTGGGACAACGTGGGACAACGTGGGACAACGTGGGACAACGTGGGACACCGTTGGACACCGTGGGACACCGTTGGACTCCGTTGGACATCGTTGGACACCGTGGGACAACGTGGGACAACGTGGGACAACGTGGGACAACGTGGGACAACGTGGGACAACGTGGGACAACGTGGGACAACGTGGGACATCGTGGGACAACGTGGGACAACGTGGGACAACGTGGGACAACGTGGGACAACGTGGGACACCGTTGGACATCGTTGGACACCGTGGGACAACGTGGGACAACGTGGGACAACGTGGGACACCGCTGGACACCGTTGGACATCGTTGGACATCGTGGGACACCGTTGGACATCGTTGGACATCGTTGGACACCGTTGGACATCGTTGGACATCGTTGGACATCGTTGGACACCGTTGGACACCGTTGGACACCGTTGGACACCGTTGGACATCGTTGGACACCGTGGGACAACGTGGGACAACGTGGGACAACGTGGGAAACCATGGAACAACGTGGGACAACGTGGGACAACGTGGGACAACGTGGGACAACGTGGGACACCGTTGGACATCGTTGGACAACGTGGGACAACGTGGGACAACGTGGGACAACGTGGGACACCGTTGGACACCGTGGGACAACGTGGGACACCGTTGGACATCGTTGGACACCGTGGGACAACGTGGGACAACGTGGGACAACGTGGGACAACGTGGGACACCGTTGGACAACGTGGGACACCGTTGCACATCGTTGGACACCGTGGGACAACGTGGGACAACGTGGGACAACGTGGGACACCGTTGGACACCGTTGGACATCGTTGGACATCGTTGGACACCGTGGGACAACGTGGGACAACGTGGGACAACGTGGGACACCGTTGGACACCGTTGGACATCGTTGGACACCGTTGGACACCGTGGGACAACGTGGGACAACGTGGGACAACGTGGGACAACGTGGGACAACGTGGGACAACGTGGGACAACGTGGGACAACGTGGGACATCGTGGGACAACGTGGGACAACGTGGGACAACGTGGGACAACGTGGGACACCGTTGGACAACGTGGGACACCGTTGGACATCGTTGGACACCGTGGGACAACGTGGGACAACGTGGGACAACGTGGGACACCGTTGGACACCGTTGGACATCGTTGGACATCGTTGGACATCGTGGGACACCGTTGGACATCGTTGGACATCGCTGGACACCGTTGGACATCGTTGGACATCGTTGGACATCGTTGGACACCGTTGGACACCGTTGGACACCGTTGGACACCGTTGGACATCGGTGGACATCGTGGGACACCGTTGGACACCGTTGGACATCGTTGGACACCGTTGGACACCGTGGGACAACGTGGGACAACGTGGGACAACGTGGGACAACGTGGGACAACGTGGGACAACGTGGGACAACGTGGGACACCGTTGGACACCGTGGGACACCGTTGGACAACGTGGGACAACGTGGGACAACGTGGGACAACGTGGGACAACGTGGGACAACGTGGGACAACGTGGGACAACGTGGGACACCGTTGGACACCGTGGGACACCGTTGGACACCGTGGGACACCGTTGGACACCGTTGGACATCGTTGGACACCGTGGGACAACGTGGGACAACGTGGGACAACGTGGGACAACGTGGGACAACGTGGGACAACGTGGGACAACGTGGGACATCGCGGGACAACGTGGGACAACGTGGGACAACGTGGGACAACGTGGGACAACGTGGGACACCGTTGGACAACGTGGGACATCGTTGGACATCGTTGGACATCGTTGGACACCGTTGGACACCGTTGGACACCGTTGGACACTGTGGGACAACGTGGGACAACGTGGGACAACGTGGGACAACGTGGGACAACGTGGGACAACGTGGGACAACGTGGGACACCGTTGGACACCGTGGGACACCGTTGGACAACGTGGGACAACGTGGGACAACGTGGGACAACGTGGGACAACGTGGGACACCGTTGGACATCGTTGGACACCGTGGGACAACGTGGGACAACGTGGGACAACGTGGGACACCGTTGGACACCGTGGGACACCGTTGGACAACGTGGGACAACGTGGGACAACGTGGGACAACGTGGGACAACGTGGGACAACGTGGGACAACGTGGGACAACGTGGGACAACGTGGGACACCGTTGGACACCGTGGGACACCGTTGGACAACGTGGGACAACGTGGGACAACGTGGGACAACGTGGGACAACGTGGGACACCGTTGGACACCCTGGGACACCGTTGGACACCGTTGGACATCGTTGGACACCGTGGGACAACGTGGGACAACGTGGGACAACGTGGGAAACCATGGAACAACGTGGGACAACGTGGGACAACGTGGGACAACGTGGGACAACGTGGGACAACGTGGGACAACGTGGGACATCGTTGGACAACGTGGGACAACGTGGGACAACGTGGGACAACGTGGGACAACGTGGGACAACGTGGGACAACGTGGGACAACGTGGGACACCGTTGGACACCGTGGGATACCGTTGGACACCGTTGTACATCGTTGGACACCGTGGGACAACGTGGGACAACGTGGGACAACGTGGGACACCGTTGGACACCGTGGGACACCGTTGGACACCGTTGGACATCGTTGGAGACCGTGGGACAACGTGGGACACCGTGGGACACCGTTGGACACCGTGGGACAACGTGGGACAACGTGGGACAACGTGGGACAACGTGGGACAACGTGGGACAACGTAGGACAACGTGGGACAACGTGGGACAACGTGGGACAACGTGGGACAACGTGGGACACCGTTGGACAACGTGGGACACCGTTGGACATCGTTGGACACCGTGGGACAACGTGGGACAACGTGGGACAACGAGGGACAACGTGGGACAACGTGGGACAACGTGGGACAACGTGGGACACCGTTGGACAACGTGGGACACCGTGGGACACCGTGGGACAACGTGGGACACCGTGGGACACCGTTGGACACCGTGGGACAACGTGGGACAACGTGGGACAACGTGGGACAACGTGGGACAACGTGGGACAACGTAGGACAACGTGGGACAACGTGGGACAACGTGGGACAACGTGGGACAACGTGGGACACCGTTGGACAACGTGGGACAACGTGGGACAACGTGGGACAACGTGGGACACCGTGGGACACCGTTGGACACCGTTGGACATCGTTGGACACCGTGGGACAACGTGGGACATCGTTGGACACCGTTGGACACCGTTGGACACCGTTGGACACCGTTGGACATCGGTGGACATCGTGGGACACCGTTGGACACCGTTGGACATCGTTGGACACCGTTGGACACCGTTGGACACCGTGGGACAACGTGGGACAACGTGGGACAACGTGGGACAACGTGGGACACCGTTGGACACCGTGGGACACCGTTGGACAGCGTGGGACAACGTGGGACAACGTGGGACAACGTGGGACAACGTGGGACAACGTGGGACACCGTTGGACACCGTGGGACACCGTTGGACACCGTTGGACATCGTTGGACACCGTGGGACAACGTGGGACAACGTGGGACAACGTGGGAAACCATGGAACAACGTGGGACAACGTGGGACAACGTGGGACAACGTGGGACAACGTGGGACAACGTGGGACACCGTTGGACACCGTTGGACATCGTGGGACAACGTGGGACAACGTGGGACAACGTGGGACAACGTGGGACAACGTGGGACAACGTGGGACAACGTGGGACAACGTGGGACAACGTGGGACATCGTGGGACAACGTGGGACAACGTGGGACAACGTGGGACAACGTGGGACACCGTTGGACAACGTGGGACACCGTTGGACATCGTTGGACTCCGTGGGACAACGTTGGACAACGTGGGACAACGTGGGACACCGTTGGACACCGTTGGACATCGTTGGACATCGTTGGACATCGTGGGACACCGTTGGACATCGTTGGACACCGTTGGACATCGTTGGACACCGTGGGACAACGTGGGACAACGTGGGACAACGTGGGACACCGTTGGACATCGTTGGACACCGTTGGACATCGTTGGACACCGTGGGACACCGTTGGACACCGTTGGACACCGTTGGACATCGGTGGACATCGTGGGACACCGTTGGACACCGTTGGACATCGTTGGACACCGTTGGACACCGTGGGACAACGTGGGACAACGTGGGACAACGTGGGACAACGTGGGACAACGTGGGACATCGTTGGACAACGTGGGACAACGTGGGACAACGTGGGACAACGTGGGACAACGTGGGACAACGTGGGACAACGTGGGACACCGTTGGACACCGTGGGACACCGTTGGACACCGTTGGACATCGTTGGACACCGTGGGACAACGTGGGACAACGTGGGACAACGTGGGACACCGTTGGACACCGTGGGACAACGTGGGACAACGTGGGACAACGTGGGACACCGTTGGACATCGTTGGACATCGTTGGACATCGTTGGACACCGTTGGACACCGTTGGACACCGTGGGACAACGTGGGACAACGTGGGACAACGTGGGACAACGTGGGACAACGTGGGACAACGTGGGACAACGTAGGACAACGTGGGACAACGTGGGACACCGTTGGACATCGTTGGACAACGTGGGACATCGTTGGACATCGTTGGACACCGTTGGACACCGTTGGACACCGTTGGACACCGTGGGACAACGTGGGACAACGTGGGACAACTTGGGACAACGTGGGACAACGTGGGACAACGTGGGACAACGTAGGACAACGTGGGACAACGTGGGACACCGTTGGACATCGTTGGACAACGTGGGACATCGTGGGACAACGTGGGACAACGTGGGACAACGTGGGACAACGTGGGACAACGTGGGACACCGTTGGACACCGTGGGACACCGTTGGACACCGTTGGACACCGTGGGACACCGTTGGACACCGTTGGACATCGTTGGACACCGTTGGACATCGTTGGACACCGTTGGACACCGTTGGTCATCGTGGGACAACGTGGGACAACGTGGGACAACGTGGGACAACGTGGGACAACGTGGGACAACGTGGGACAACGTGGGACAACGTGGGACAACGTGGGACAACGTGGGACAACGTAGGACAACGTGGGACAACGTGGGACACCGTTGGACATCGTTGGACAACGTGGGACATCGTTGGACATCGTTGGACACCGTTGGACACCGTTGGACACCGTTGGACACCGTGGGACAACGTGGGACAACGTGGGACAACGTGGGACATCGTTGGACACCGTTGGACATCGTTGGACACCGTGGGACAACGTGGGACAACGTGGGACAACGTGGGACACCGTTGGACATCGTTGGACACCGTTGGACATCTTTGGACACCGTGGGACACCGTTGGACACCGTTGGACACCGTTGGACATCGGTGGACATCGTGGGACACCGTTGGACACCGTTGGACATCGTTGGACACCGTTGGACACCGTGGGACAACGTGGGACAACGTGGGACAACGTGGGACAACGTGGGACAACGTGGGACAACGTGGGACATCGTTGGACAACGTGGGACAACGTGGGACAACGTGGGACAACGTGGGACAACGTGGGACAACGTGGGACAACGTGGGACAACGTGGGACACCGTTGGACACCGTGGGACACCGTTGGACACCGTTGTACATCGTTGGACACCGTGGGACAACGTGGGACAACGTGGGACAACGTGGGACACCGTTGGACACCGTGGGACACCGTTGGACACCGTTGGACATCGTTGGACACCGTGGGACAACGTGGGACACCGTGGGACACCGTTGGACACCGTGGGACAACGTGGGACAACGTGGGACAACGTGGGACAACGTGGGACAACGTGGGACAACGTAGGACAACGTGGGACAACGTGGGACAACGTGGGACAACGTGGGACAACGTGGGACACCGTTGGACAACGTGGGACACCGTTGGACATCGTTGGACACCGTGGGACAACGTGGGACAACGTGGGACAACGAGGGACAACGTGGGACAACGTGGGACAACGTGGGACAACGTGGGACACCGTTGGACAACGTGGGACACCGTTGGACACCGTGGGACAACGTGGGACACCGTGGGACACCGTTGGACACCGTGGGACAACGTGGGACAACGTGGGACAACGAGGGACAACGTGGGACAACGTGGGACACCGTTGGACATCGTTGGACACCGTGGGACAACGTGGGACAACGTGGGACAACGAGGGACAACGTGGGACAACGTGGGACAACGTGGGACAACGTGGGACACCGTTGGACAACGTGGGACACCGTTGGACACCGTGGGACAACGTGGGACACCGTGGGACACCGTTGGACACCGTGGGACAACGTGGGACAACGTGGGACAACGAGGGACAACGTGGGACAACGTGGGACAACGTGGGACACCGTTGGACACCGTGGGACAACGTGGGACACCGTGGGACACCGTTGGACACCGTGGGACAACGTGGGACAACGTGGGACAACGTGGGACAACGTGGGACAACGTGGGACAACGTGGGACATCGTGGGACAACGTGGGACAACGTGGGACAACGTGGGACAACGTGGGACACCGTTGGACAACGTGGGACACCGTTGGACATCGTTGGACTCCGTGGGACAACGTTGGACAACGTGGGACAACGTGGGACAACGTGGGACAACGTGGGACAACGTGGGACACCGTTGGACAACGTGGGACACCGTTGGACATCGTTGGACACCGTGGGACAACGTGGGACAACGTGGGACAACGTGGGACACCGTTGGACACCGTTGGACATCGTTGGACATCGTTGGACATCGTGGGACACCGTTGGACATCGTTGGACATCGCTGCACACCGTTGGACATCGTTGGACATCGTTGGACATCGTTGGACACCGTTGGACACCGTTGGACACCGTTGGACACCGTTGGACATCGGTGGACATCGTGGGACACCGTTGGACACCGTTGGACATCGTTGGACACCGTTGGACACCGTGGGACAACGTGGGACAACGTGGGACAACGTGGGACAACGTGGGACAACGTGGGACAACGTGGGACAACGTGGGACACCGTTGGACACCGTGGGACACCGTTGGACAACGTGGGACAACGTGGGACAACGTGGGACAACGTGGGACAACGTGGGACAACGTGGGACAACGTGGGACAACGTGGGACAACGTGGGACACCGTTGGACACCGTGGGACACCGTTGGACACCGTGGGACACCGTTGGACACCGTTGGACATCGTTGGACACCGTGGGACAACGTGGGACAACGTGGGACAACGTGGGACAACGTGGGACAACGTGGGACAACGTGGGACAACGTGGGACATCGCGGGACAACGTGGGACAACGTGGGACAACGTGGGACAACGTGGGACAACGTGGGACACCGTTGGACAACGTGGGACATCGTTGGACATCGTTGGACATCGTTGGACACCGTTGGACACCGTTGGACACCGTTGGACACTGTGGGACAACGTGGGACAACGTGGGACAACGTGGGACAACGTGGGACAACGTGGGACACCGTTGGACACCGTGGGACACCGTTGGACAACGTGGGACAACGTGGGACAACGTGGGACAACGTGGGACAACGTGGGACACCGTTGGACATCGTTGGACACCGTGGGACAACGTGGGACAACGTGGGACAACGTGGGACACCGTTGGACACCGTGGGACACCGTTGGACAACGTGGGACAACGTGGGACAACGTGGGACAACGTGGGACAACGTGGGACAACGTGGGACAACGTGGGACAACGTGGGACAACGTGGGACACCGTTGGACACCGTGGGACACCGTTGGACAACGTGGGACAACGTGGGACAACGTGGGACAACGTGGGACAACGTGGGACACCGTTGGACACCCTGGGACACCGTTGGACACCGTTGGACATCGTTGGACACCGTGGGACAACGTGGGACAACGTGGGACAACGTGGGAAACCATGGAACAACGTGGGACAACGTGGGACAACGTGGGACAACGTGGGACAACGTGGGACAACGTGGGACAACGTGGGACATCGTTGGACAACGTGGGACAACGTGGGACAACGTGGGACAACGTGGGACAACGTGGGACAACGTGGGACAACGTGGGACAACGTGGGACACCGTTGGACACCGTGGGATACCGTTGGACACCGTTGTACATCGTTGGACACCGTGGGACAACGTGGGACAACGTGGGACAACGTGGGACACCGTTGGACACCGTGGGACACCGTTGGACACCGTTGGACATCGTTGGAGACCGTGGGACAACGTGGGACACCGTGGGACACCGTTGGACACCGTGGGACAACGTGGGACAACGTGGGACAACGTGGGACAACGTGGGACAACGTGGGACAACGTAGGACAACGTGGGACAACGTGGGACAACGTGGGACAACGTGGGACAACGTGGGACACCGTTGGACAACGTGGGACACCGTTGGACATCGTTGGACACCGTGGGACAACGTGGGACAACGTGGGACAACGAGGGACAACGTGGGACAACGTGGGACAACGTGGGACACCGTTGGACAACGTGGGACACCGTTGGACACCGTGGGACAACGTGGGACACCGTGGGACACCGTTGGACACCGTGGGACAACGTGGGACAACGTGGGACAACGTGGGACAACGTGGGACAACGTGGGACAACGTAGGACAACGTGGGACAACGTGGGACAACGTGGGACAACGTGGGACAACGTGGGACACCGTTGGACAACGTGGGACAACGTGGGACAACGTGGGACAACGTGGGACACCGTGGGACACCGTTGGACACCGTTGGACATCGTTGGACACCGTGGGACAACGTGGGACATCGTTGGACACCGTTGGACACCGTTGGACACCGTTGGACACCGTTGGACATCGGTGGACATCGTGGGACACCGTTGGACACCGTTGGACATCGTTGGACACCGTTGGACACCGTTGGACACCGTGGGACAACGTGGGACAACGTGGGACAACGTGGGACAACGTGGGACACCGTTGGACACCGTGGGACACCGTGGGACACCGTGGGACAACGTGGGACAACGTGGGACAACGTGGGACAACGTGGGACAACGTGGGACACCGTTGGACACCGTGGGACACCGTTGGACACCGTTGGACATCGTTGGACACCGTGGGACAACGTGGGACAACGTGGGACAACGTGGGAAACCATGGAACAACGTGGGACAACGTGGGACAACGTGGGACAACGTGGGACAACGTGGGACAACGTGGGACACCGTTGGACACCGTTGGACATCGTGGGACAACGTGGGACATCGTTGGACTCCGTGGGACAACGTTGGACAACGTGGGACAACGTGGGACACCGTTGGACACCGTTGGACATCGTTGGACATCGTTGGACATCGTGGGACACCGTTGGACATCGTTGGACACCGTTGGACATCGTTGGACACCGTGGGACAACGTGGGACAACGTGGGACAACGTGGGACACCGTTGGACATCGTTGGACACCGTTGGACATCGTTGGACACCGTGGGACACCGTTGGACACCGTTGGACACCGTTGGACATCGGTGGACATCGTGGGACACCGTTGGACACCGTTGGACATCGTTGGACACCGTTGGACACCGTGGGACAACGTGGGACAACGTGGGACAACGTGGGACAACGTGGGACAACGTGGGACATCGTTGGACAACGTGGGACAACGTGGGACAACGTGGGACAACGTGGGACAACGTGGGACAACGTGGGACAACGTGGGACACCGTTGGACACCGTGGGACACCGTTGGACACCGTTGGACATCGTTGGACACCGTGGGACAACGTGGGACAACGTGGGACAACGTGGGACACCGTTGGACACCGTGGGACAACGTGGGACAACGTGGGACAACGTGGGACACCGTTGGACATCGTTGGACATCGTTGGACATCGTTGGACACCGTTGGACACCGTTGGACACCGTGGGACAACGTGGGACAACGTGGGACAACGTGGGACAACGTGGGACAACGTGGGACAACGTGGGACAACGTAGGACAACGTGGGACAACGTGGGACACCGTTGGACATCGTTGGACAACGTGGGACATCGTTGGACATCGTTGGACACCGTTGGACACCGTTGGACACCGTTGGACACCGTGGGACAACGTGGGACAACGTGGGACAACTTGGGACAACGTGGGACAACGTGGGACAACGTGGGACAACGTAGGACAACGTGGGACAACGTGGGACACCGTTGGACATCGTTGGACAACGTGGGACATCGTGGGACAACGTGGGACAACGTGGGACAACGTGGGACAACGTGGGACACCGTTGGACACCGTGGGACACCGTTGGACACCGTTGGACACCGTGGGACACCGTTGGACACCGTTGGACATCGTTGGACACCGTTGGACATCGTTGGACACCGTTGGACACCGTTGGACATCGTGGGACAACGTGGGACAACGTGGGACAACGTGGGACAACGTGGGACAACGTGGGACAACGTGGGACAACGTGGGACAACGTGGGACAACGTGGGACAACGTGGGACAACGTAGGACAACGTGGGACAACGTGGGACACCGTTGGACATCGTTGGACAACGTGGGACATCGTTGGACATCGTTGGACACCGTTGGACACCGTTGGACACCGTTGGACACCGTGGGACAACGTGGGACAACGTGGGACAACGTGGGACATCGTTGGACACCGTTGGACATCGTTGGACACCGTGGGACAACGTGGGACAACGTGGGACAACGTGGGACACCGTTGGACATCGTTGGACACCGTTGGACATCGTTGGACACCGTGGGACACCGTTGGACACCGTTGGACACCGTTGGACATCGGTGGACATCGTGGGACACCGTTGGACACCGTTGGACATCGTTGGACACCGTTGGACACCGTGGGACAACGTGGGACAACGTGGGACAACGTGGGACAACGTGGGACAACGTGGGACAACGTGGGACATCGTTGGACAACGTGGGACAACGTGGGACAACGTGGGACAACGTGGGACAACGTGGGACAACGTGGGACAACGTGGGACAACGTGGGACACCGTTGGACACCGTGGGACACCGTTGGACACCGTTGTACATCGTTGGACACCGTGGGACAACGTGGGACAACGTGGGACAACGTGGGACACCGTTGGACACCGTGGGACACCGTTGGACACCGTTGGACATCGTTGGACACCGTGGGACAACGTGGGACACCGTGGGACACCGTTGGACACCGTGGGACAACGTGGGACAACGTGGGACAACGTGGGACAACGTGGGACAACGTGGGACAACGTAGGACAACGTGGGACAACGTGGGACAACGTGGGACAACGTGGGACAACGTGGGACACCGTTGGACAACGTGGGACACCGTTGGACATCGTTGGACACCGTGGGACAACGTGGGACAACGTGGGACAACGTGGGACAACGTGGGACAACGTGGGACAACGTGGGACAACGTGGGACACCGTTGGACACCGTGGGACACCGTTGGACACCGTGGGACAACGTGGGACACCGTGGGACACCGTTGGACACCGTGGGACAACGTGGGACAACGTGGGACAACGTGGGACAACGTGGGACAACGTGGGACAACGTAGGACAACGTGGGACAACGTGGGACAACGTGGGACAACGTGGGACAACGTGGGACACCGTTGGACAACGTGGGACAACGTGGGACAACGTGGGACAACGTGGGACACCGTGGGACACCGTTGGACACCGTTGGACATCGTTGGACACCGTGGGACAACGTGGGACATCGTTGGACACCGTTGGACACCGTTGGACACCGTTGGACACCGTTGGACATCGGTGGACATCGTGGGACACCGTTGGACACCGTTGGACATCGTTGGACACCGTTGGACACCGTTGGACACCGTGGGACAACGTGGGACAACGTGGGACAACGTGGGACAACGTGGGACACCGTTGGACACCGTGGGACACCGTTGGACAACGTGGGACAACGTGGGACAACGTGGGACAACGTGGGACAACGTGGGACAACGTGGGACACCGTTGGACACCGTGGGACACCGTTGGACACCGTTGGACATCGTTGGACACCGTGGGACAACGTGGGACAACGTGGGACAACGTGGGAAACCATGGAACAACGTGGGACAACGTGGGACAACGTGGGACAACGTGGGACAACGTGGGACAACGTGGGACACCGTTGGACACCGTTGGACATCGTGGGACAACGTGGGACAACGTGGGACAACGTGGGACAACGTGGGACAACGTGGGACAACGTGGGACAACGTGGGACAACGTGGGACAACGTGGGACAACGTGGGACAACGTGGGACAACGTGGGACAACGTGGGACAACGTGGGACACCGTTGGACAACGTGGGACACCGTTGGACATCGTTGGACTCCGTGGGACAACGTTGGACAACGTGGGACAACGTGGGACACCGTTGGACACCGTTGGACATCGTTGGACATCGTTGGACATCGTGGGACACCGTTGGACATCGTTGGACACCGTTGGACATCGTTGGACACCGTGGGACAACGTGGGACAACGTGGGACAACGTGGGACACCGTTGGACATCGTTGGACACCGTTGGACATCGTTGGACACCGTGGGACACCGTTGGACACCGTTGGACACCGTTGGACATCGGTGGACATCGTGGGACACCGTTGGACACCGTTGGACATCGTTGGACACCGTTGGACACCGTGGGACAACGTGGGACAACGTGGGACAACGTGGGACAACGTGGGACAACGTGGGACAACGTGGGACAACGTGGGACAACGTGGGACATCGTTGGACAACGTGGGACAACGTGGGACAACGTGGCACAACGTGGGACAACGTGGGACAACGTGGGACAACGTGGGACAACGTGGGACACCGTTGGACACCGTGGGACACCGTTGGACACCGTTGGACATCGTTGGACACCGTGGGACAACGTGGGACAACGTGGGACAACGTGGGACACCGTTGGACACCGTGGGACAACGTGGGACAACGTGGGACAACGTGGGACACCGTTGGACATCGTTGGACACCGTTGGACACCGTGGGACAACGTGGGACAACGTGGGACAACGTGGGGCAACGTAGGACACCGTTGGACATCGTTGGACATCGTTGGACACCGTGGGACAACGTGGGACAACGTGGGACAACGTGGGACAACGTGGGACACCGTTGGACACCGTTGGACATCGTTGGACACCGTTGGACAACGTGGGACAACGTGGGACAACGTGGGACACCGTTGGACAACGTGGGACAACGTGGGACAACGTGGGACATCGGTGGACATCGTGGGACACCGTTGGACACCGTTGGACATCGTTGGACACCGTTGGACACCGTGGGACAACGTGGGACAACGTGGGACAACGTGGGACAACGTAGGACAACGTGGGACAACGTGGGACAACGTGGGACACCGTTGGACACCGTGGGACACCGTTGGACAACGTGGGACAACGTGGGACAACGTGGGACAACGTGGGACAACGTGGGACACCGTTGGACACCGTGGGACACCGTTGGACACCGTTGGACATCGTTGGACACCGTGGGACAACGTGGGACAACGTGGGACAACGTGGGAAACCATGGAACAACGTGGGACAACGTGGGACAACGTGGGACAACGTGGGACAACGTGGGACATCGTGGGACAACGTGGGACAACGTGGGACAACGTGGGACAACGTGGGACAACGTGGGACATCGTTGGACACCGTGGGACAACGTGGGACAACGTGGGACAACGTGGGACACCGTTGGACATCGTTGGACACCGTTGGACACCGTTGGACACCGTTGGACATCGGTGGACATCGTGGGACACCGTTGGACACCGTTGGACATCGTTGGACACCGTTGGACACCGTGGGACAACGTGGGACAACGTGGGACACCGTTGGACACCGTGGGACACCGTTGGACAACGTGGGACAACGTTGGACAACGTGGGACAACGTGGGACAACGTGGGACACCGTTGGACACCGTGGGACACCGTTGGACACAGTTGGACATCGTTGGACACCGTGGGACAACGTGGGACAACGTGGGACAACGTGGGAAACCATGGAACAACGTGGGACAACGTGGGACACCGTGGGACAACGTGGGACAACGTGGGACAACGTGGGACACCGTTGGACACCGTTGGACATCGTTGGACATCGTTGGACATCGTGGGACACCGTTGGACATCGTTGGACATCGTTGGACACCGTTGGACATCGTTGGACATCGTTGGACATCGTTGGACACCGTTGGACACCGTTGGACACCGTTGGACACCGTTGGACATCGGTGGACATCGTGGGACACCGTTGGACACCGTTGGACATCGTTGGACACCGTTGGACACCGTGGGACAACGTGGGACAACGTGGGACAACGTGGGACAACGTAGGACAACGTGGGACAACGTGGGACAACGTGGGACACCGTTGGACACCGTGGGACACCGTTGGACAACGTGGGACAACGTGGGACAACGTGGGACAACGTGGGACAACGTGGGACACCGTTGGACACCGTGGGACACCGTTGGACACCGTTGGACATCGTTGGACACCGTGGGACAACGTGGGACAACGTGGGACAACGTGGGAAACCATGGAACAACGTGGGACAACGTGGGACAACGTGGGACAACGTGGGACAACGTGGGACATCGTGGGACAACGTGGGACAACGTGGGACAACGTGGGACAACGTGGGACAACGTGGGACACCGTTGGACAACGTGGGACACCGTTGGACATCGTTGGACACCGTGGGACAACGTTGGACAACGTGGGACAACGTGGGACACCGTTGGACAACGTGGGACAACGTGGGACAACGTGGGACAACGTGGGACAACGTGGGACAACGTGGGACAACGTGGGAAACCATGGAACAACGTGGGACAACGTGGGACAACGTGGGACAACGTGGGACAACGTGGGACAACGTGGGACAACGTGGGACATCGTTGGACATCGTTGGACATCGTGGGACACCGTTGGACATCGTTGGACACCGTTGGACATCGTTGGACAACGTGGGACAACGTGGGACAACGTGGGAAACCATGGAACAACGTGGGACAACGTGGGACAACGTGGGACAACGTGGGAAAACGTGGGACAACGTGGGACAACGTGGGACAACGTGGGACAACGTGGGACAACGTGGGACAACGTGGGACACCGTTGGACACCGTGGGACACCGTTGGACACCGTTGGACATCGTTGGACACCGTGGGACAACGTGGGACAACGTGGGACAACGTGGGACAACGTGGGACAACGTGGGACAACGTGGGACAACGTGGGACAACGTGGGACAACGTGGGACAACGTGGGACAACGTGGGAAACCATGGAACAACGTGGGACAACGTGGGACAACGTGGGACAACGTGGGACAACGTGGGACACCGTTGGACATCGTTGGACATCGTTGGACATCGTTGGACATCGTGGGACACCGTTGGACATCGTTGGACACCGTTGGACATCGTTGGACACCGTGGGACAACGTGGGACAACGTGGGACAACGTGGGACAACGTGGGACAACGTGGGACAACGTGGGACAACGTGGGACATCGTGGGACAACGTGGGACAACGTGGGACAACGTGGGACACCGTTGGACACCGTTGGACACCGTTGGACACCGTTGGACATCGTTGGACACCGTGGGACAACGTGGGACAACGTGGGACAACGTGGGAAACCATGGAACAACGTGGGACAACGTGGGACACCGTTGGACATCGTTGGACAACGTGGGACAACGTGGGACAACGTGGGACAACGTGGGACAACGTGGGACAACGTGGGACAACGTGGGACAACGTGGGACACCGTTGGACACCGTGGGACACCGTTGGACACCGTTGGACATCGTTGGACACCGTGGGACAACGGGGGACAACGTGGGACAACGTGGGACAACGTGGGACAACGTGGGACAACGTGGGACCACGTGGGACAACGTGGGACAACGTGGGACAACGTGGGACAACGTGGGACATCGTGGGACAACGTGGGACAACGTGGGACAACGTGGGACAACGTGGGACACCGTTGGACAACGTGGGACACCGTTGGACATCGTTGGACACCGTGGGACAACGTGGGACAACGTGGGACCACGTGGGACAACGTGGGACAACGTGGGACAACGTGGGACACCGTTGGACACCGTGGGACAACGTGGGACAACGTGGGACCACGTGGGACAACGTGGGACAACGTGGGACAACGTGGGACAACGTGGGACATCGTGGGACAACGTGGGACAACGTGGGACAACGTGGGACAACGTGGGACAACGTGGGACACCGTTGGACACCGTTGGACATCGTTGGACACCGTGGGACAACGTGGGACAACGTGGGACAACGTGGGAAACCATGGAACAACGTGGGACAACGTGGGACACCGTTGGACATCGTTGGACATCGTTGGACACCGTGGGACAACGTGGGACAACGTGGGAAAACGTGGGACAACGTGGGACACCGTTGGACATCGCTGGACACCGTTGGACATCGTTGGACACCGTGGGACAACGTGGGACAACGTGGGACAACGTGGGACAACGTGGGACAACGTGGGACAACGTGGGACAACGTGGGACAACGTGGGAAAACGTGGGACAACGTGGGACACCGTTGGACATCGCTGGACACCGTTGGACATCGTTGGACACCGTGGGACAACGTGGGACAACGTGGGACATCGTGGGACAACGTGGGACAACGTGGGACAACGTGGGACATCGTGGGACACCGTGGGACAACGTGAGACAACGTGGGACAACGTGGGACAACGTCGGTCAACGTGGGACAACGTGGGACATCGTGGGACAACGTGGGACAACGTGGGACAACGTGGGACAACGTGGGACAACGTGGGACACCGTTGGACACCGTGGGACACCGTTGGACACCGTTGGACATCGTTGGACACCGTGGGACAACGTGGGACAACGTGGGACAACGTGGGACAACGTGGGACATCGTGGGACAACGTGGGACAACGTGGGACAACGTGGGACAACGTGGGACATCGTGGGACAACGTGGGACAACGTGGGACAACGTGGGACATCGTGGGACAACGTGGGACAACGTGGGACAACGTGGGACAACGTGGGACACCGTTGGACACCGTTGGACACCGTTGGACACCGTTGGACATCGTTGGACACCGTGGGACAACGTGGGACAACGTGGGACAACGTGGGAAACCATGGAACAACGTGGGACAACGTGGGACAACGTGGGACAACGTGGGACAACGTGGGACATCGTGGGACAACGTGGGACAACGTGGGACAACGTGGGACAACGTGGGACAACGTGGGACACCGTTGGACAACGTGGGACACCGTTGGACATCGTTGGACACCGTGGGACAACGTTGGACAACGTGGGACAACGTGGGACACCGTTGGACAACGTGGGACAACGTGGGACAACGTGGGACAACGTGGGACAACGTGGGACAACGTGGGACAACGTGGGAAACCATGGAACAACGTGGGACAACGTGGGACAACGTGGGACAACGTGGGACAACGTGGGACAACGTGGGACAACGTGGGACATCGTTGGACATCGTTGGACATCGTGGGACACCGTTGGACATCGTTGGACACCGTTGGACATCGTTGGACAACGTGGGACAACGTGGGACAACGTGGGAAACCATGGAACAACGTGGGACAACGTGGGACAACGTGGGACAACGTGGGAAAACGTGGGACAACGTGGGACAACGTGGGACAACGTGGGACAACGTGGGACAACGTGGGACAACGTGGGACACCGTTGGACACCGTGGGACACCGTTGGACACCGTTGGACATCGTTGGACACCGTGGGACAACGTGGGACAACGTGGGACAACGTGGGACAACGTGGGACAACGTGGGACAACGTGGGACAACGTGGGACAACGTGGGACAACGTGGGACAACGTGGGACAACGTGGGAAACCATGGAACAACGTGGGACAACGTGGGACAACGTGGGACAACGTGGGACAACGTGGGACACCGTTGGACATCGTTGGACATCGTTGGACATCGTTGGACATCGTGGGACACCGTTGGACATCGTTGGACACCGTTGGACATCGTTGGACACCGTGGGACAACGTGGGACAACGTGGGACAACGTGGGACAACGTGGGACAACGTGGGACAACGTGGGACAACGTGGGACATCGTGGGACAACGTGGGACAACGTGGGACAACGTGGGACACCGTTGGACACCGTTGGACACCGTTGGACACCGTTGGACATCGTTGGACACCGTGGGACAACGTGGGACAACGTGGGACAACGTGGGAAACCATGGAACAACGTGGGACAACGTGGGACACCGTTGGACATCGTTGGACAACGTGGGACAACGTGGGACAACGTGGGACAACGTGGGACAACGTGGGACAACGTGGGACAACGTGGGACAACGTGGGACACCGTTGGACACCGTGGGACACCGTTGGACACCGTTGGACATCGTTGGACACCGTGGGACAACGGGGGACAACGTGGGACAACGTGGGACAACGTGGGACAACGTGGGACAACGTGGGACCACGTGGGACAACGTGGGACAACGTGGGACAACGTGGGACAACGTGGGACATCGTGGGACAACGTGGGACAACGTGGGACAACGTGGGACAACGTGGGACACCGTTGGACAACGTGGGACACCGTTGGACATCGTTGGACACCGTGGGACAACGTGGGACAACGTGGGACCACGTGGGACAACGTGGGACAACGTGGGACAACGTGGGACACCGTTGGACACCGTGGGACAACGTGGGACAACGTGGGACCACGTGGGACAACGTGGGACAACGTGGGACAACGTGGGACAACGTGGGACATCGTGGGACAACGTGGGACAACGTGGGACAACGTGGGACAACGTGGGACAACGTGGGACACCGTTGGACACCGTTGGACATCGTTGGACACCGTGGGACAACGTGGGACAACGTGGGACAACGTGGGAAACCATGGAACAACGTGGGACAACGTGGGACACCGTTGGACATCGTTGGACATCGTTGGACACCGTGGGACAACGTGGGACAACGTGGGAAAACGTGGGACAACGTGGGACACCGTTGGACATCGCTCGACAACGTTGGACATCGTTGGACACCGTGGGACAACGTGGGACAACGTGGGACAACGTGGGACAACGTGGGACAACGTGGGACAACGTGGGACAACGTGGGACAACGTGGGAAAACGTGGGACAACGTGGGACACCGTTGGACATCGCTGGACACCGTTGGACATCGTTGGACACCGTGGGACAACGTGGGACAACGTGGGACATCGTGGGACAACGTGGGACAACGTGGGACAACGTGGGACATCGTGGGACACCGTGGGACAACGTGAGACAACGTGGGACAACGTGGGACAACGTCGGTCAACGTGGGACAACGTGGGACATCGTGGGACAACGTGGGACAACGTGGGACAACGTGGGACAACGTGGGACAACGTGGGACAACGTGGGACACCGTTGGACACCGTGGGACACCGTTGGACACCGTTGGACATCGTTGGACACCGTGGGACAACGTGGGACAACGTGGGACAACGTGGGACAACGTGGGACATCGTGGGACAACGTGGGACAACGTGGGACAACGTGGGACAACGTGGGACATCGTGGGACAACGTGGGACAACGTGGGACAACGTGGGACATCGTGGGACAACGTGGGACAACGTGGGACAACGTGGGACAACGTGGGACACCGTTGGACACCGTTGGACACCGTTGGACACCGTTGGACATCGTTGGACACCGTGGGACAACGTGGGACAACGTGGGACAACGTGGGAAACCATGGAACAACGTGGGACAACGTGGGACACCGTTGGACATCGTTGGACATCGTTGGACACCGTGGGACAACGTGGGACAACGTGGGACAACGTGGGACAACGTGGGACAACGTGGGACAACGTGGGACACCGTGGGACATCGTTGGACACCGTGGGACAACGTGGGACAACGTGGGACAACGTGGGACAACGTGGGACAACGTGGGACAACGTGGGACAACGTGGGACAACGTGGGACAACGTGGGACATCGTGGGACAACGTGGGACAACGTGGGACATCGTGCGACAACGTGGGACAACGTGGGACAACGTGGGACAACGTGGGACAACGTGGGACAACGTGGGACAACGTGGGACAACGTGGGACAACGTGGGACAACGTGGGACAACGTGGGACACCGTTGGACACCGTTGGACACCGTTGGACACCGTTGGACATCGTTGGACACCGTGGGACAACGTGGGACAACGTGGGACAACGTGGGAAACCATGGAACAACGTGGGACAACGTGGGACACCGTTGGACATCGCTGGACATCGTTGGACACCGTGGGACAACGTGGGACAACGTGGGACAACGTGGGAAACCATGGAACAACGTGGGACAACGTGGGACACCGTTGGACATCGCTGGACATCGTTGGACACCGTTGGACATCGTTGGACACCGTGGGACAACGTGGGACAACGTGGGACAACGTGGGAAACCATGGAACAACGTGGGACAACGTGGGACACCGTTGGACATCGCTGGACATCGTTGGACACCGTGGGACAACGTGGGACAACGTGGGACAACGTGGGAAACCATGGAACAACGTGGGACAACGTGGGACACCGTTGGACATCGCTGGACATCGTTGGACACCGTGGGACAACGTGGGACAACGTGGGAAAACGTGGGACAACGTGGGACACCGTTGGACATCGCTGGACACCGTTGGACATCGTTGGACACCGTGGGACAACGTGGGACAACGTGGGACAACGTGGGACAACGTGGGACAACGTGGGACAACGTGGGACAACGTGGGACAACGTGGGACAACGTGGGACAACGTGGGACATCGTGGGACAACGTGGGACAACGTGGGACAACGTGTGACAACGTGGGACATCGTTGGACAACGTGGGACACCGTTGGACACCGTTGGACACCGTTGGACACCGTTGGACATCGTTGGACACCGTGGGACAACGTGGGACAACGTGGGACAACGTGGGAAACCATGGAACAACGTGGGACAACGTGGGACACCGTTGGACATCGTTGGACACCGTTGGACATCGTTGGACACCGTGGGACAACGTGGGACAACGTGGGCAACGTGGGACAACGTGGGACACCGTGGGACAACGTGGGACAACGTGGGACAACGTGGGACAACGTGGGACAACGTGGGACAACGTGGGACAACGTGGGACATCGTGGGACAACGTGGGACAACGTGGGACAACGTGGGACAACGTGGGACACCGTTGGACAACGTGGGACACCGTTGGACATCGTTGGACACCGTGGGACAACGTGGGACAACGAGGGACCACGTGGGACAACGTGGGACAACGTGGGACAACGTGGGACAACGTGGGACAACGTGGGACAACGTGGGACAACGTGGGACATCGTGGGACAACGTGGGACAACGTGGGACAACGTGGGACAACGTGGGACAACGTGGGACACCGTTGGGCATCGTTGGACAACGTGGGACAACGTGGGACACCGTTGGACATCGTTGGACATCGTTGGACATCGTGGGACACCGTTGGACATCGTTGGACATCGTTGGACACCGTTGGACATCGTTGGACACCGTTGGACATCGTTGGACATCGTTGGACATCGTGGGACACCGTTGGACATCGTTGGACATCGTTGGACACCGTTGGACATCGTTGGACATCGTTGGACATCGTTGGACACCGTTGGACACCGTTGGACACCGTTGGACATCGTTGGACACCGTGGGACAACGTGGGACAACGTGGGACAACGTGGGACAACGTGGGACAACGTGGGACAACGTGGGACATCGTGGGACAACGTGGGACAACGTGGGACAACGTGGGACAACGTGGGACAACGTGGGACACCGTTGGACACCGTGGGACACCGTTGGACACCGTTGGACATCGTTGGACACCGTGGGACAACGTGGGACAACGTGGGACAACGTGGGACAACGTGGGACAACGTGGGACAACGTGGGACAACGTGGGACAACGTGGGACACCGTTGGACATCGCTGGACACCGTTGGACATCGTTGGACACCGTGGGACAACGTGGGACAACGTGGGACAACGTGGGACAACGTGGGACAACGTGGGACAACGTGGGACATCGTGGGACAACGTGGGACAACGTGGGACAACGTGGGACAACGTGGGACACCGTTGGACAACGTGGGACACCGTTGGACATCGTTGGACACCGTGGGACAACGTGGGACAACGTGGGACCACGTGGGACAACGTGGGACAACGTGGGACAACGTGGGACAACGTGGGACAACGTGGGACAGCGTGGGACAACGTGGGACAACGTGGGACATCGTGGGACAACGTGGGACAACGTGGGACAACGTGGGACAACGTGGGACATCGTTGGACACCGTTGGACACCGTGGGACACCGTTGGACACCGTGGGACACCGTTGGACACCGTTGGACATCGTTGGACACCGTGGGACAACGGGGGACAACGTGGGACAACGTGGGACAACGTGGGACAACGTGGGACAACGTGGGACCACGTGGGACAACGTGGGACAACGTGGGACAACGTGGGACAACGTGGGACATCGTGGGACAACGTGGGACAACGTGGGACAACGTGGGACAACGTGGGACACCGTTGGACAACGTGGGACACCGTTGGACATCGTTGGACACCGTGGGACAACGTGGGACAACGTGGGACCACGTGGGACAACGTGGGACAACGTGGGACAACGTGGGACACCGTTGGACACCGTGGGACAACGTGGGACAACGTGGGACCACGTGGGACAACGTGGGACAACGTGGGACAACGTGGGACAACGTGGGACATCGTGGGACAACGTGGGACAACGTGGGACAACGTGGGACAACGTGGGACAACGTGGGACACCGTTGGACACCGTTGGACATCGTTGGACACCGTGGGACAACGTGGGACAACGTGGGACAACGTGGGAAACCATGGAACAACGTGGGACAACGTGGGACACCGTTGGACATCGTTGGACATCGTTGGACACCGTGGGACAACGTGGGACAACGTGGGAAAACGTGGGACAACGTGGGACACCGTTGGACATCGCTCGACAACGTTGGACATCGTTGGACACCGTGGGACAACGTGGGACAACGTGGGACAACGTGGGACAACGTGGGACAACGTGGGACAACGTGGGACAACGTGGGACAACGTGGGAAAACGTGGGACAACGTGGGACACCGTTGGACATCGCTGGACACCGTTGGACATCGTTGGACACCGTGGGACAACGTGGGACAACGTGGGACATCGTGGGACAACGTGGGACAACGTGGGACAACGTGGGACATCGTGGGACACCGTGGGACAACGTGAGACAACGTGGGACAACGTGGGACAACGTCGGTCAACGTGGGACAACGTGGGACATCGTGGGACAACGTGGGACAACGTGGGACAACGTGGGACAACGTGGGACAACGTGGGACACCGTTGGACACCGTGGGACACCGTTGGACACCGTTGGACATCGTTGGACACCGTGGGACAACGTGGGACAACGTGGGACAACGTGGGACAACGTGGGACATCGTGGGACAACGTGGGACAACGTGGGACAACGTGGGACAACGTGGGACATCGTGGGACAACGTGGGACAACGTGGGACAACGTGGGACATCGTGGGACAACGTGGGACAACGTGGGACAACGTGGGACAACGTGGGACACCGTTGGACACCGTTGGACACCGTTGGACACCGTTGGACATCGTTGGACACCGTGGGACAACGTGGGACAACGTGGGACAACGTGGGAAACCATGGAACAACGTGGGACAACGTGGGACACCGTTGGACATCGTTGGACATCGTTGGACACCGTGGGACAACGTGGGACAACGTGGGACAACGTGGGACAACGTGGGACAACGTGGGACAACGTGGGACATCGTGGGACACCGTTGGACACCGTGGGACAACGTGGGACAACGTGGGACAACGTGGGACAACGTGGGACAACGTGGGACAACGTGGGACAACGTGGGACAACGTGGGACAACGTGGGACATCGTGGGACAACGTGGGACAACGTGGGACATCGTGCGACAACGTGGGACAACGTGGGACAACGTGGGACAACGTGGGACAACGTGGGACAACGTGGGACAACGTGGGACAACGTGGGACAACGTGGGACAACGTGGGACAACGTGGGACACCGTTGGACACCGTTGGACACCGTTGGACACCGTTGGACATCGTTGGACACCGTGGGACAACGTGGGACAACGTGGGACAACGTGGGAAACCATGGAACAACGTGGGACAACGTGGGACACCGTTGGACATCGCTGGACATCGTTGGACACCGTGGGACAACGTGGGACAACGTGGGACAACGTGGGAAACCATGGAACAACGTGGGACAACGTGGGACACCGTTGGACATCGCTGGACATCGTTGGACACCGTTGGACATCGTTGGACACCGTGGGACAACGTGGGACAACGTGGGACAACGTGGGAAACCATGGAACAACGTGGGACAACGTGGGACACCGTTGGACATCGTTGGACAACGTGGGACAACGTGGGACAACGTGGGACAACGTGGGACAACGTGGGACAACGTGGGACAACGTGGGACACCGTTGGACACCGTGGGACACCGTTGGACACCGTTGGACATCGTTGGACACCGTGGGACAACGTGGGACAACGTGGGACAACGTGGGACAACGTGGGACAACGTTGGACAACGTGGGACAACGTGGGACAACGTGGGACAACGTGGGACAACGTGGGACAACGTGGGACATCGTGGGACAACGTGGGACAACGTGGGACAACGTGGGACAACGTGGGACACCGTTGGACAACGTGGGACACCGTTGGACATCGTTGGACACCGTGGGACAACGTGGGACAACGTGGGACCACGTGGGACAACGTGGGACAACGTGGGACAACGTGGGACAACGTGGGACAACGTGGGACAACGTGGGACATCGTGGGACAACGTGGGACAACGTGGGACAACGTGGGACAACGTGGGACAACGTGGGACACCGTTGGACATCGTTGGACAACGTGGGACAACGTGGGACACCGTTGGACATCGTTGGACATCGTTGGACATCGTGGGACACCGTTGGACATCGTTGGACATCGTTGGACACCGTTGGACATCGTTGGACACCGTTGGACATCGTTGGACATCGTTGGACATCGTGGGACACCGTTGGACATCGTTGGACATCGTTGGACACCGTTGGACAACGTGGGACAACGTGGGACAACGTGGGACAACGTGGGACAACGTGGGACAACGTGGGACAACGTGGGACACCGTTGGACACCGTGGGACACCGTTGGACACCGTTGGACATCGTTGGACACCGTGGGACAACGTGGGACAACGTGGGACAACGTGGGACAACGTGGGACAACGTTGGACAACGTGGGACAACGTGGGACAACGTGGGACAACGTGGGACAACGTGGGACAACGTTGGACATCGTGGGACACCGTTGGACATCGTTGGACATCGTTGGACACCGTTGGACATCGTTGGACATCGTTGGACATCGTTGGACACCGTTGGACACCGTTGGACACCGTTGGACATCGTTGGACACCGTGGGACAACGTGGGACAACGTGGGACAACGTGGGACAACGTGGGACAACGTGGGACAACGTGGGACATCGTGGGACAACGTGGGACAACGTGGGACAACGTGGGACAACGTGGGACAACGTGGGACACCGTTGGACACCGTGGGACACCGTTGGACACCGTTGGACATCGTTGGACATCGTGGGACAACGTGGGACAACGTGGGACAACGTGGGACAACGTGGGACAACGTGGGACAACGTGGGACAACGTGGGACATCGTGGGACAACGTGGGACAACGTGGGACAACGTGGGACAACGTGGGACAACGTGGGACACCGTTGGACATCGTTGGACACCGTGGGACAACGTGGGACAACGTGGGACAACGTGGGACACCGTTGGACACCGTTGGACACCGTTGGACACCGTTGGACATCGTTGGACACCGTGGGACAACGTGGGACAACGTGGGACAACGTGGGACAACGTGGGACAACGTGGGACAACGTGGGACACCGTTGGACATCGTTGGACATCGTTGGACATCGTGGGACACCGTTGGACATCGTTGGACATCGTTGGACACCGTTGGACACCGTTGGACAACGTGGGACATCGTGGGACAACGTGGGACAACGTGGGACAACGTGGGACAACGTGGGACAACGTTGGACACCGTGGGACACCGTTGGACACCGTTGGACACCGTTGGACATCGTTGGACATCGTTGGACATCGTGGGACACCGTTGGACATCGTTGGACATCGTTGGACACCGTTGGACATCGTTGGACACCGTTGGACATCGTTGGACACCGTGTGACAACGTGGGACAACGTGGGACAACGTGGGACAACGTGGGACAACGTGGGACAACGTGGGACACCGTTGGACATCGTTGGACATCGTTGGACATCGTGGGACACCGTTGGACACCGTTGGACATCGTTGGACATCGTTGGACATCGTGGGACACCGTTGGACATCGTTGGACATCGTTGGACACCGTTGGACATCGTTGGACACCGTTGGACATCGTTGGACATCGTTGGACATCGTGGGACACCGTTGGACATCGTTGGACATCGTTGGACACCGTTGGACATCGTTGGACATCGTTGGACATCGTTGGACACCGTTGGACACCGTTGGACACCGTTGGACATCGTTGGACACCGTGGGACAACGTGGGACAACGTGGGACAACGTGGGACAACGTGGGACAACGTGGGACAACGTGGGACATCGTGGGACAACGTGGGACAACGTGGGACAACGTGGGACAACGTGGGACAACGTGGGACACCGTTGGACACCGTGGGACACCGTTGGACACCGTTGGACATCGTTGGACATCGTGGGACAACGTGGGACACGTGGGACAACGTGGGACAACGTGGGACAACGTGGGACAACGTGGGACAACGTGGGACATCGTGGGATAACGTGGGACAACGTGGGACAACGTGGGACAACGTGGGACAACGTGGGACACCGTTGGACACCGTGGGACACCGTTGGACATCGTTGGACATCGCTGGACATCGTGGGACACCGTTGGACATCGTTGGACATCGTTGGACACCGTTGGACACCGTTGGACAACGTGGGACATCGTGGGACAACGTGGGACAACGTGGGACAACGTGGGACAACGTGGGACACCGTTGGACACCGTGGGACACCGTTGGACACCGTTGGACACCGTTGGACATCGTTGGACATCGTTGGACATCGTGGGACACCGTTGGACATCGTTGGACATCGTTGGACATCGTGGGACACCGTTGGACATCGTTGGACATCGTTGGACACCGTTGGACATCGTTGGACATCGTTGGACATCGTTGGACACCGTTGGACACCGTTGGACATCGTTGGACATCGTTGGACATCGTTGGACACCGTTGGACACCGTTGGACATCGTTGGACACCGTGGGACAACGTGGGACAACGTGGGACAACGTGGGACAACGTGGGACAACGTGGGACAACGTGGGACATCGTGGGACAACGTGGGACAACGTGGGACAACGTGGGACAACGTGGGACAACGTGGGACACCGTTGGACACCGTGGGACACCGTTGGACACCGTTGGACATCGTTGGACACCGTGGGACAACGTGGGACAACGTGGGACAACGTGGGACAACGTGGGACAACGTGGGACATCGTGGGACAACGTGGGACAACGTGGGACAACGTGGGACAACGTGGGACATCGTTGGACACCGTTGGACATCGTTGGACACCGTGGGACAACGTGGGACAACGTGGGACAACGTGGGAAACCATGGAACAACGTGGGACAACGTGGGACACCGTTGGACATCGTTGGACATCGTTGGACACCGTGGGACAACGTGGGACAACGTGGGAAAACGTGGGACAACGTGGGACACCGTTGGACATCGCTGGACACCGTTGGACATCGTTGGACACCGTGGGACAACGTGGGACAACGCGGGACAACGTGGGACAACGTGGGACAACGTGGGACAACGTGGGACAACGTGGGACAACGTGGGACAACGTGGGACAACGTGGGACAACGTGGGACAACGTGGGACATCGTGGGACAACGTGGGACAACGTGGGACAACGTGGGACAACGTGGGACATCGTTGGACACCGTTGGACACCGTGGGACAACGTGGGACAACGTGGGACAACGTGGGACAACGTGGGACAACGTGGGACAACGTGGGACAACGTGGGACAACGTGGGACAACGTGGGACAACGTGGGACAACGTGGGACAACGTGGGACAACGTGGGACAACGTGGGACATCGTGGGACAACGTGGGACAACGTGGGACAACGTGGGACAACGTGGGACAACGTGGGACACCGTTGGACATCGTTGGACACCGTGGGACAACGTGGGACAACGTGGGACAACGTGGGACACCGTTGGACACCGTTGGACACCGTTGGACACCGTTGGACATCGTTGGACACCGTGGGACAACGTGGGACAACGTGGGACAACGTGGGAAACCATGGAACAACGTGGGACAACGTGGGACACCGTTGGACATCGTTGGACAACGTGGGACAACGTGGGACAACGTGGGACAACGTGGGACAACGTGGGACAACGTGGGACAACGTGGGCACCGTTGGACACCGTGGGACACCGTTGGACACCGTTGGACATCGTTGGACACCGTGGGACAACGTGGGACAACGTGGGACAACGTGGGACAACGTGGGACAACGTTGGACAACGTGGGACAACGTGGGACAACGTGGGACAACGTGGGACAACGTGGGACAACGTGGGACATCGTGGGACAACGTGGGACAACGTGGGACAACGTGGGACAACGTGGGACACCGTTGGACAACGTGGGACACCGTTGGACATCGTTGGACACCGTGGGACAACGTGGGACAACGTGGGACCACGTGGGACAACGTGGGACAACGTGGGACAACGTGGGACAACGTGGGACAACGTGGGACAACGTGGGACAACGTGGGACAACGTGGGACAACGTTGGACAACGTGGGACAACGTGGGACAACGTGGGACAACGTGGGACAACGTGGGACAACGTGGGACATCGTGGGACAACGTGGGACAACGTGGGACAACGTGGGACAACGTGGGACACCGTTGGACAACGTGGGACACCGTTGGACACCGTGGGACACCGTTGGACACCGTTGGACATCGTTGGACACCGTGGGACAACGTGGGACAACGTGGGACAACGTGGGACAACGTGGGACAACGTTGGACAACGTGGGACAACGTGGGACAACGTGGGACAACGTGGGACAACGTGGGAAAACGTGGGAAATCGTGGGACAACGTGGGACAACGTGGGACAACGTGGGACAACGTGGGACACCGTTGGACAACGTGGGACACCGTTGGACATCGTTGGACACCGTGGGACAACGTGGGACAACGTGGGACCACGTGGGACAACGTGGGACAACGTGGGACAACGTGGGACAACGTGGGACAACGTGGGACAACGTGGGACAACGTGGGACAACGTGGGACATCGTGGGACAACGTGGGACAACGTGGGACAACGTGGGACAACGTGGGACAACGTGGGACACCGTTGGACATCGTTGGACACCGTGGGACACCGTGGGACAACGTGGGACAACGTGGGACAACGTGGGACAACGTGGGACAACGTGGGAAACCATGGAACAACGTGGGACAACGTGGGACACCGTTGGACATCGTTGGACAACGTGGGACAACGTGGGACAACGTGGGACAACGTGGGACAACGTGAGACAACGTGGGACACCGTTGGACACCGTGGGACACCGTTGGACACCGTTGGACATCGTTGGACACCGTGGGACAACGTGGGACAACGTGGGACAACGTGGGACAACGTGGGACAACGTGGGACAACGTGGGACAACGTGGGACAACGTGGGACAACGTGGGACACCGTTGGACATCGTTGGACATCGTTGGACATCGTGGGACACCGTTGGACACCGTTGGACATCGTTGGACATCGTTGGACATCGTGGGACACCGTTGGACATCGTTGGACAGCGTTGGACACCGTTGGACATCGTTGGACACCGTTGGACATCGTTGGACATCGTTGGACATCGTGGGACACCGTTGGACATCGTTGGACATCGTTGGACACCGTTGGACATCGTTGGACATCGTTGGACATCGATGGACACCGTTGGACACCGTTGGACACCGTTGGACATCGTTGGACACCGTGGGACAACGTGGGACAACGTGGGACAACGTGGGACAACGTGGGACAACGTGGGACAACGTGGGACATCGTGGGACAACGTGGGACAACGTGGGACAACGTGGGACAACGTGGGACAACGTGGGACACCGTTGGACACCGTGGGACACCGTTGGACACCGTTGGACATCGTTGGACATCGTGGGACAACGTGGGACAACGTGGGACAACGTGGGACAACGTGGGACAACGTGGGACAACGTGGGACAACGTGGGACATCGTGGGACAACGTGGGACAACGTGGGACAACGTGGGACAACGTGGGACAACGTGGGACACCGTTGGACATCGTTGGACACCGTGGGACAACGTGGGACAACGTGGGACAACGTGGGACACCGTTGGACACCGTTGGACACCGTTGGACACCGTTGGACATCGTTGGACACCGTGGGACAACGTGGGACAACGTGGGACAACGTGGGACAACGTGGGACAACGTGGGACAACGTGGGACACCGTTGGACATCGTTGGACATCGTTGGACATCGTGGGACACCGTTGGACATCGTTGGACATCGTTGGACACCGTTGGACACCGTTGGACAACGTGGGACATCGTGGGACAACGTGGGACAACGTGGGACAACGTGGGACAACGTGGGACACCGTTGGACACCGTGGGACACCGTTGGACACCGTTGGACACCGTTGGACATCGTTGGACATCGTTGGACATCGTTGGACATCGTGGGACACCGTTGGACAACGTGGGACAACGTGGGACAACGTTGGACAACGTGGGACAACGTGGGACAACGTGGGACACCGTTGGACATCGTTGGACACCGTGGGACACCGTGGGACAACGTGGGACAACGTGGGAGAACGTGGGACAACGTGGGACAACGTGGGAAACCATGGAACAACGTGGGACAACGTGGGACACCGTTGGACACCGTTGGACACCGTTGGACATCGTTGGACACCGTGGGACAACGTGGGACAACGTGGGACAACGTGGGAAACCATGGAACAACGTGGGACAACGTGGGACACCGTTGGACATCGTTGGGCTTCGTTGGACACCGTGGGACAACGTGGGACAACGTGGGACAACGTGGGACAACGTGGGACAACGTGGGACAACGTGGGACATCGTGGGACAACGTGGGACAACGTGGGACAACGTGGGACAACGTGGGACAACGTGGGACACCGTTGGACACCGTGGGACACCGTTGGACACCGTTGGACATCGTTGGACACCGTGGGACAACGTGGGACAACGTGGGACAACGTGGGACAACGTGGGACAACGTGGGACATCGTGGGACAACGTGGGACAACGTGGGACAACGTGGGACAACGTGGGACATCGTTGGACACCGTTGGACATCGTTGGACACCGTGGGACAACGTGGGACAACGTGGGACAACGTGGGACAACGTGGGACAACGTGGGACAACGTGGGACAACGTGGGACAACGTGGGACAACGTGGGAAAACGTGGGACAACGTGGGACAACGTGGGACAACGTGGGACAACGTGGGACAACGTGGGACATCGTGGGACAACGTGGGACAACGTGGGACAACGTGGGACATCGTGGGACAACGTGGGACAACGTGGGACAACGTGGGACAACGTGGGACAACGTGGGACACCGTTGGACACCGTTGGACACCGTTGGACACCGTTGGACATCGTTGGACACCGTGGGACAACGTGGGACAACGTGGGACAACGTGGGAAACCATGGAACAACGTGGGACAACGTGGGACACCGTTGGACATCGTTGGACATCGTTGGACACCGTGGGACAACGTGGGACAACGTGGGAAAACGTGGGACAACGTGGGACACCGTTGGACATCGCTGGACACCGTTGGACATCGTTGGACACCGTATGACAACGTGGGACAACGCGGGACAACGTGGGACAACGTGGGACAACGTGGGACAACGTGGGACAACGTGGGACAACGTGGGACAACGTGGGACAACGTGGGACAACGTGGGACAACGTGGGACATCGTGGGACAACGTGGGACAACGTGGGACAACGTGGGACAACGTGGGACATCGTTGGACACCGTTGGACACCGTGGGACAACGTGGGACAACGTGGGACAACGTGGGACAACGTGGGACAACGTGGGACAACGTGGGACAACGTGGGACAACGTGGGACAACGTGGGACAACGTGGGACAACGTGGGACAACGTGGGACAACGTGGGACAACGTGGGACATCGTGGGACAACGTGGGACAACGTGGGACAACGTGGGACACCGTTGGACATCGTTGGACACCGTGGGACAACGTGGGACAACGTGGGACAACGTGGGACACCGTTGGACACCGTTGGACACCGTTGGACAACGTGGGACAACGTGGGACAACGTGGGACACCGTTGGACATCGTTGGACACCGTGGGACACCGTGGGACAACGTGGGACAACGTGGGACAACGTGGGACAACGTGGGACAACGTGGGAAACCATGGAACAACGTGGGACAACGTGGGACACCGTTGGACATCGTTGGACAACGTGGGACAACGTGGGACAACGTGGGACAACGTGGGACAACGTGAGACAACGTGGGACACCGTTGGACACCGTGGGACACCGTTGGACACCGTTGGACATCGTTGGACACCGTGGGACAACGTGGGACAACGTGGGACAACGTGGGACAACGTGGGACAACGTGGGACAACGTGGGACAACGTGGGACAACGTGGGACAACGTGGGACACCGTTGGACATCGTTGGACATCGTTGGACATCGTGGGACACCGTTGGACACCGTTGGACATCGTTGGACATCGTTGGACATCGTGGGACACCGTTGGACATCGTTGGACATCGTTGGACACCGTTGGACATCGTTGGACACCGTTGGACATCGTTGGACATCGTTGGACATCGTGGGACACCGTTGGACATCGTTGGACATCGTTGGACACCGTTGGACATCGTTGGACATCGTTGGACATCGATGGACACCGTTGGACACCGTTGGACACCGTTGGACATCGTTGGACACCGTGGGACAACGTGGGACAACGTGGGACAACGTGGGACAACGTGGGACAACGTGGGACAACGTGGGACAACGTGGGACAACGTGGGACATCGTGGGACAACGTGGGACAACGTGGGACAACGTGGGACAACGTGGGACAACGTGGGACACCGTTGGACACCGTGGGACACCGTTGGACACCGTTGGACATCGTTGGACATCGTGGGACAACGTGGGACAACGTGGGACAACGTGGGACAACGTGGGACAACGTGGGACAACGTGGGACAACGTGGGACATCGTGGGACAACGTGGGACAACGTGGGACAACGTGGGACAACGTGGGACAACGTGGGACACCGTTGGACATCGTTGGACACCGTGGGACAACGTGGGACAACGTGGGACAACGTGGGACACCGTTGGACACCGTTGGACACCGTTGGACACCGTTGGACATCGTTGGACACCGTGGGACAACGTGGGACAACGTGGGACAACGTGGGACAACGTGGGACAACGTGGGACAACGTGGGACACCGTTGGACATCGTTGGACATCGTTGGACATCGTGGGACACCGTTGGACATCGTTGGACATCGTTGGACACCGTTGGACACCGTTGGACAACGTGGGACATCGTGGGACAACGTGGGACAACGTGGGACAACGTGGGACAACGTGGGACACCGTTGGACACCGTGGGACACCGTTGGACACCGTTGGACACCGTTGGACATCGTTGGACATCGTTGGACATCGTTGGACATCGTGGGACACCGTTGGACATCGTTGGACATCGTTGGACACCGTTTGACATCGTTGGACACCGTTGGACATCGTTGGACACCGTGGGACAACGTGGGACAACGTGGGACAACGTGGGACAACGTGGGACAACGTGGGACACCGTTGGACATCGTTGGACATCGTTGGACATCGTGGGACACCGTTGGACACCGTTGGACATCGTTGGACATCGTTGGACATCGTGGGACACCGTTGGACATCGTTGGACATCGTTGGACACCGTTGGACATCGTTGGACACCGTTGGACATCGTTGGACATCGTTGGACATCGTGGGACACCGTTGGACATCGTTGGACATCGTTGGACACCGTTGGACATCGTTGGACATCCTTGGACATCGTTGGACACCGTTGGACACCGTTGGACACCGTTGGACATCGTTGGACACCGTGGGACAACGTGGGACAACGTGGGACAACGTGGGACAACGTGGGACAACGTGGGACAACGTGGGACATCGTGGGACAACGTGGGACAACGTGGGACAACGTGGGACAACGTGGGACAACGTGGGACACCGTTGGACAGCGTGGGACACCGTTGGACACCGTTGGACATCGTTGGACATCGTGGGACAACGTGGGACAACGTGGGACAACGTGGGACAACGTGGGACAACGTGGGACATCGTGGGACAACGTGGGACAACGTGGGACAACGTGGGACAACGTGGGACAACGTGGGACACCGTTGGACACCGTGGGACACCGTTGGACACCGTTGGACATCGTTGGACATCGTGGGACAACGTGGGACAACGTGGGACAACGTGGGACAACGTGGGACAACGTGGGACAACGTGGGACAACGTGGGACATCGTGGGACAACGTGGGACAACGTGGGACAACGTGGGACAACGTGGGACAACGTAAGACACCGTTGGACATCGTTGGACACCGTGGGACAACGTGGGCCAACGTGGGACAACGTGGGAAACCATGGAACAACGTGGGACAACGTGGGACACCGTTGGACATCGTTGGACAACGTGGGACAACGTGGGACAACGTGGGACAACGTGGGACAACGTGGGACAACGTGGGACAACGTGGGACACCGTTGGACACCGTGGGACACCGTTGGACACCGTTGGACATCGTTGGACACCGTGGGACAACGTGGGACAACGTGGGACAACGTGGGACAACGTGGGACAACGTGGGACAACGTGGGACAACGTGGGACAACGTGGGGCAACGTGGGACAACGTGGGACAACGTGGGACAACGTGGGACAACGTGGGACACCGTTGGACAACGTGGGACAACGTGGGACATCGTTGGACACCGTTGGACACCGTGGGACAACGTGGGACAACGTGGGACAACGTGGGACAACGTGGGACAACGTGGGACAACGTGGGACAACGTGGGACACCGTTGGACACCGTTGGACACCGTTGGACACCGTTGGACACCGTTGGACACCGTGGGACAACGTGGGACAACGTGGGACAACGTGGGACAACGTGGGACAACGTGGGACAACGTGGGACAACGTGGGACACCGTTGGACACCGTTGGACACCGTTGGACACCGTTGGACATCGTTGGACACCGTGGGACAACGTGGGACAACGTGGGACAACGTGGGAAACCATGGAACAACGTGGGACAACGTGGGACACCGTTGGACATCGTTGGACAACGTGGGACAACGTGGGACAACGTGGGACAACGTGGGACAACGTGGGACAACGTGGGACAACGTGGGACACCGTTGGACACCGTGGGACACCGTTGGACACCGTTGGACATCGTTGGACACCGTGGGACAACGTGGGACAACGTGGGACAACGTGGGACAACGTGGGACAACGTTGGACAACGTGGGACAACGTGGGACAACGTGGGACACCGTTGGACATCGTTGGACACCGTGGGACACCGTGGGACAACGTGGGACAACGTGGGACAACGTGGGACAACGTGGGACAACGTGGGAAACCATGGAACAACGTGGGACAACGTGGGACACCGTTGGACACCGTTGGACACCGTTGGACATCGTTGGACACCGTGGGACAACGTGGGACAACGTGGGAAACCATGGAACAACGTGGGACAACGTGGGACACCGTTGGACATCGTTGGGCTTCGTTGGACACCGTGGGACAACGTGGGACAACGTGGGACAACGTGGGACAACGTGGGACAACGTGGGACAACGTGGGACATCGTGGGACAACGTGGGACAACGTGGGACAACGTGGGACAACGTGGGACAACGTGGGACACCGTTGGACACCGTGGGACACCGTTGGACACCGTTGGACATCGTTGGACACCGTGGGACAACGTGGGACAACGTGGGACAACGTGGGACAACGTGGGACAACGTGGGACATCGTGGGACAACGTGGGACAACGTGGGACAACGTGGGACAACGTGGGACATCGTTGGACACCGTTGGACATCGTTGGACACCGTGGGACAACGTGGGACAACGTGGGACAACGTGGGACAACGTGGGACAACGTGGGACAACGTGGGACAACGTGGGACAACGTGGGACAACGTGGGAAAACGTGGGACAACGTGGGACAACGTGGGACAACGTGGGACAACGTGGGACAACGTGGGACATCGTGGGACAACGTGGGACAACGTGGGACAACGTGGGACATCGTGGGACAACGTGGGACAACGTGGGACAACGTGGGACAACGTGGGACAACGTGGGACACCGTTGGACACCGTTGGACACCGTTGGACACCGTTGGACATCGTTGGACACCGTGGGACAACGTGGGACAACGTGGGACAACGTGGGAAACCATGGAACAACGTGGGACAACGTGGGACACCGTTGGACATCGTTGGACATCGTTGGACACCGTGGGACAACGTGGGACAACGTGGGAAAACGTGGGACAACGTGGGACACCGTTGGACATCGCTGGACACCGTTGGACATCGTTGGACACCGTATGACAACGTGGGACAACGCGGGACAACGTGGGACAACGTGGGACAACGTGGGACAACGTGGGACAACGTGGGACAACGTGGGACAACGTGGGACAACGTGGGACAACGTGGGACAACGTGGGACATCGTGGGACAACGTGGGACAACGTGGGACAACGTGGGACAACGTGGGACATCGTTGGACACCGTTGGACACCGTGGGACAACGTGGGACAACGTGGGACAACGTGGGACAACGTGGGACAACGTTGGACAACGTGGGACAACGTGGGACAACGTGGGACAACGTGGGACAACGTGGGACAACGTGGGACAACGTGGGACAACGTGGGACAACGTGGGACAACGTGGGACAACGTGGGACATCGTGGGACAACGTGGGACAACGTGGGACAACGTGGGACAACGTGGGACACCGTTGGACAACGTGGGACACCGTTGGACATCGTTGGACACCGTGGGACAACGTGGGACAACGTGGGACCACGTGGGACAACGTGGGACAACGTGGGACAACGTGGGACAACGTGGGACAACGTGGGACAACGTGGGACAACGTGGGACAACGTGGGACATCGTGGGACAACGTGGGACAACGTGGGACAACGTGGGACAACGTGGGACAACGTGGGACACCGTTGGACATCGTTGGACACCGTGGGACACCGTGGGACAACGTGGGACAACGTGGGACAACGTGGGACAACGTGGGACAACGTGGGACAACGTGGGACAACGTGGGACAACGTGGGACAACGTGGGACAACGTGGGACAACGTGGGACAACGTGGGACAACGTGGGACAACGTGGGACAACGTGGGACAACGTGGGACATCGTGGGACAACGTGGGACAACGTGGGACATCGTGGGACAACGTGGGACAACGTGGGACAACGTGGGACAACGTGGGACATCTTTGGACACCGTTGGACACCGTGGGACAACGTGGGACAACGTGGGACAACGTGGGACAACGTGGGACAACGTGGGACAACGTGGGACAACGTGGGACAACGTGGGACAACGTGGGACAACGTGGGACAACGTGGGACAACGTGGGACAACGTGGGACATCGTGGGACAACGTGGGACAACGTGGGACAACGTGGGACAACGTGGGACATCGTTGGACACCGTTGGACATCGTTGGACACCGTGGGACAACGTGGGAAAACGTGGGACAACGTGGGACAACGTGGGACAACGTGGGACAACGTGGGACAACGTGGGACAACGTGGGACACCGTTGGACACCGTTGGACACCGTTGGACACCGTTGGACACCGTTGGACATCGTTGAACACCGTGGGACAACGTGGGACAACGTGGGACAACGTGGGAAACCATGGAACAACGTGGGAAACCATGGAACAACGTGGGACAACGTGGGACACCGTTGGACATCGTTGGACAACGTGGGACAACGTGGGACAACGTGGGACAACGTGGGACAACGTGGGACAACGTGGGACACCGTTGGACACCGTTGGACACCGTTGGACACCGTTGGACACCGTTGGACATCGTTGAACACCGTGGGACAACGTGGGACAACGTGGGACAACGTGGGAAACCATGGAACAACGTGGGAAACCATGGAACAACGTGGGACAACGTGGGACACCGTTGGACACCGTTGGACACCGTTGGACACCGTTGGACATCGTTGAACACCGTGGGACAACGTGGGACATCGTGGGACAACGTGGGACAACGTGGGACAACGTGGGACAACGTGGGACATCGTTGGACACCGTTGGACATCGTTGGACACCGTGGGACAACGTGGGAAAACGTGGGACAACGTGGGACAACGTGGGACAACGTGGGACAACGTGGGACAACGTGGGACAACGTGGGACAACGTGGGACAACGTGGGACATCGTGGGACAACGTGGGACAACGTGGGACAACGTGGGACAACGTGGGACAACGTGGGACACCGTTGGACATCGTTGGACACCGTGGGACAACGTGGGACAACGTGGGACAACGTGGGACAACGTGGGACAACGTGGGACACCGTTGGACACCGTGGGACATCGTTGGACACCGTGGGACAACGTGGGACAACGTGGGACAACGTGGGACAACGTGGGACAACGTGGGACAACGTGGGACAACGTGGGACAACGTGGGACAACGTGGGACAACGTGGGACAACGTGGGACAACGTGGGACAACGTGGGACAACGTGGGACAACGTGGGACAACGTGGGACATCGTGGGACAACGTGGGACAACGTGGGACAACGTGGGACAACGTGGGACATCGTTGGACACCGTTGGACATCGTTGGACACCGTGGGACAACGTGGGAAAACGTGGGACAACGTGGGACAACGTGGGACAACGTGGGACAACGTGGGACAACGTGGGACAACGTGGGACAACGTGGGACAACGTGGGACAACGTGGGACAACGTGGGACAACGTGGGACAACGTGGGACAACGTGGGACAACGTGGGACAACGTGGGACAACGTGGGACAACGTGGGACAACGTGGGACAACGTGGGACATCGTGGGACAACGTGGGACAACGTGGGACAACGTGGGACATCGTGGGACAACGTGGGACAACGTGGGACAACGTGGGACAACGTGGGACAACGTGGGACACCGTTGGACACCGTTGGACACCGTTGGACACCGTTGGACACCGTTGGACATCGTTGAACACCGTGGGACAACGTGGGACAACGTGGGACAACGTGGGAAACCATGGAACAACGTGGGACAACGTGGGACACCGTTGGACATCGTTGGACATCGTTGGACACCGTGGGACAACGTGGGACAACGTGGGAAAACGTGGGACAACGTAGGACACCGTTGGACATCGCTGGACACCGTTGGACATCGTTGGACACCGTGGGACAACGTGGGACAACGTGGGACAACGTGGGACAACGTGGGACAACGTGGGACAACGTGGGACAACGTGGGACAACGTGGGACAACGTGGGACAACGTGGGACAACGTGGGACATCGTGGGACAACGTGGGACAACGTGGGACAACGTGGGACAACGTGGGACACCGTTGGACACCGTTGGACACCGTTGGACACCGTTGGACATCGTGGGACAACGTGGGACAACGTGGGACAACGTGGGACAACGTGGGACACCGTTGGACACCGTTGGACACCGTTGGACACCGTTGGACATCGTTGGACACCGTGGGACAACGTGGGACAACGTGGGACAACGTGGGAAACCATGGAACAACGTGGGACAACGTGGGACACCGTTGGACATCGTTGGACATCGTTGGACACCGTGGGACAACGTGGGACAACGTGGGAAAACGTGGGACAACGTGGGACACCGTTGGACATCGCTGGACACCGTTGGACATCGTTGGACACCGTGGGACAACGTGGGACAACGTGGGACAACGTGGGACAACGTGGGACAACGTGGGACAACGTGGGACAACGTGGGACAACGTGGGACAACGTGGGACAACGTGGGACATCGTGGGACAACGTGGGACAACGTGGGACAACGTGGGACAACGTGGGACATCGTTGGACACCGTTGGACACCGTGGGACAACGTGGGACAACGTGGGACAACGTGGGACAACGTGGGACAACGTGGGACAACGTGGGACAACGTGGGACAACGTGGGACAACGTGGGACAACGTGGGACAACGTGGGACAACGTGGGACATCGTGGGACAACGTGGGACAACGTGGGACAACGTGGGACAACGTGGGACAACGTGGGACACCGTTGGACATCGTTGGACACCGTGGGACAACGTGGGACAACGTGGGACAACGTGGGACAACGTGGGACAACGTGGGACACCGTTGGACACCGTGGGACATCGTTGGACACCGTGGGACAACGTGGGACAACGTGGGACAACGTGGGACAACGTGGGACAACGTGGGACAACGTGGGACAACGTGGGACAACGTGGGACAACGTGGGACAACGTGGGACAACGTGGGACAACGTGGGACAACGTGGGACAACGTGGGACAACGTGGGACAACGTGGGACAACGTGGGACAACGTGGGACAACGTGGGACAACGTGGGACAACGTGGGACATCGTGGGACAACGTGGGACAACGTGGGACAACGTGGGACATCGTGGGACAACGTGGGACAACGTGGGACAACGTGGGACAACGTGGGACAACGTGGGACACCGTTGGACACCGTTGGACACCGTTGGACACCGTTGGACACCGTTGGACATCGTTGGACACCGTGGGACAACGTGGGACAACGTGGGACAACGTGGGAAACCATGGAACAACGTGGGACAACGTGGGACACCGTTGGACATCGTTGGACATCGTTGGACACCGTGGGACAACGTGGGACAACGTGGGAAAACGTGGGACAACGTAGGACACCGTTGGACATCGCTGGACACCGTTGGACATCGTTGGACACCGTGGGACAACGTGGGACAACGTGGGACAACGTGGGACAACGTGGGACAACGTGGGACAACGTGGGACAACGTGGGACAACGTGGGACAACGTGGGACAACGTGGGACAACGTGGGACAACGTGGGACAACGTGGGACATCGTGGGACAACGTGGGACAACGTGGGACAACGTGGGACAACGTGGGACATCTTTGGACACCGTTGGACACCGTGGGACAACGTGGGACAACGTGGGACAACGTGGGACAACGTGGGACAACGTGGGACAACGTGGGACAACGTGGGACAACGTGGGACAACGTGGGACAACGTGGGACAACGTGGGACAACGTGGGACAACGTGGGACAACGTGGGACAACGTGGGACATCGTGGGACAACGTGGGACAACGTGGGACAACGTGGGACAACGTGGGACAACGTGGGACACCGTGGGACACCGTTGGACACCGTTGGACATCGTTGGACACCGTGGGACAACGTGGGACAACGTGGGACAACGTGGGACAACGTGGGACATCGTGGGACAACGTGGGACAACGTGGGACAACGTGGGACAACGTGGGACATCGTGGGACAACGTGGGACAACGTGGGACAACGTGGGACATCGTGGGACAACGTGGGACAACGTGGGACAACGTGGGACAACGTGGGACACCGTTGGACACCGTTGGACACCGTTGGACACCGTTGGACATCGTTGGACACCGTGGGACAACGTGGGACAACGTGGGACAACGTGGGAAACCATGGAACAACGTGGGACAACGTGGGACACCGTTGGACATCGTTGGACATCGTTGGACACCGTGGGACAACGTGGGACAACGTGGGACAACGTGGGACACCGTTGGACAACGTGGGACACCGTTGGACATCGTTGGACACCGTGGGACAACGTGGGACAACGTGGGACAACGTGGGACATCGTGGGACAACGTGGGACAACGTGGGACAACGTGGGACAACGTGGGACAACGTGGGACACCGTTGGACACCGTTGGACACCGTTGGACACCGTTGGACATCGTGGGACAACGTGGGACAACGTGGGACAACGTGGGACAACGTGGGACACCGTTGGACACCGTTGGACACCGTTGGACACCGTTGGACATCGTTGGACACCGTGGGACAACGTGGGACAACGTGGGACAACGTGGGAAACCATGGAACAACGTGGGACAACGTGGGACACCGTTGGACATCGTTGGACATCGTTGGACACCGTGGGACAACGTGGGACAACGTGGGAAAACGTGGGACAACGTGGGACACCGTTGGACAACGTGGGACAACGTGGGACATCGTTGGACATCGTGGGACACCGTTGGACATCGTTGGACACCGTTGGACATCGTTGGACACCGTGGGACAACGTGGGACAACGTGGGACAACGTGGGACACCGTTGGACATCGTTGGACACCGTTGGACATCGTTGGACACCGTGGGACACCGTTGGTCACCGTTGGACACCGTTGGACACCGTTGGACACCGTTGGACACCGTTGGACATCGTTGGACACCGTGGGACAACGTGGGACAACGTGGGACAACGTGGGACAACGTGGGACACCGTTGGACACCGTGGGACACCGTTGGACAACGTGGGACAACGTGGGACAACGTGGGACAACGTGGGACAACGTGGGACACCGTTGGACACCGTGGGACACCGTTGGACACCGTTGGACATCGTTGGACACCGTGGGACAACGTGGGACAACGTGGGACAACGTGGGACAACGTGGGACAACGTGGGACACCGTTGGACATCGTTGGACACCGTGGGACACCGTGGGACAACGTGGGACACCGTTGGACACCGTTGGACATCGTTGGACACCGGTGGACACCGTGGGACAACGTGGGACAACGTGGGAAACCATGGAACAACGTGGGACAACGTGGGACAACGTGGGACAACGTGGGACAACGGGGGACAACGCGGGACAACGTGGGACAACGTGGGACAACGTGGGACAACGTGGGACAACGTGGGACAACGTGGGACACCGTGGGACACCGTTGGACACCGTTGGACACCGTTGGACATCGTTGGACACCGTGGGACGACGTGGGACACCGTTGGACACCGTGGGACAACGTGGGACAACGTGGGACAACGTGGGACAACGTGGGACAACGTGGGACAACGTGGGACAACGTGGGACAACGTGGGACACCGTTGGACATCGTTGGACAACGTGGGACATCGTGGGACAACGTGGGACAACGTGGGACAACGTGGGACAACGTGGGACACCGTTGGACACCGTTGGACACCGTTGGACACCGTTGGACATCGTTGGACACCGTGGGACAACGTGGGACAACGTGGGACAACGTGGGAAACCATGGAACAACGTGGGACAACGTGGGACACCGTTGGACATCGTTGGGCATCGTTGGACACCGTGGGACAACGTCGGACAACGTGGGAAAACGTGGGACAACGTAGGACACCGTTGGACATCGCTGGACACCGTTGGACATCGTTGGACACCGTGGGACAACGTGGGACAACGTGGGACAACGTGGGACAACGTGGGACAACGTGGGACAACGTGGGACAACGTGGGACAACGTGGGACAACGTGGGACAACGTGGAACAACGTGGGACAACGTGGGACAACGTGGGACAACGTGGGACATCGTGGGACAACGTGGGACAACGTGGGACAACGTGGGACAACGTGGGACATCGTTGGACACCGTTGGACACCGTGGGACAACGTGGGACAACGTGGGACAACGTGGGACAACGTGGGACAACGTGGGACAACGTGGGACAACGTGGGACAACGTGGGACAACGTGGGACAACGTGGGACAACGTGGGACAACGTGGGACAACGTGGGACAACGTGGGACATCGTGGGACAACGTGGGACAACGTGGGACAACGTGGGACAACGTGGGACAACGTGGGACACCGTTGGACATCGTTGGACACCGTGGGACAACGTGGGACAACGTGGGACAACGTGGGACACCGTTGGACACCGTTGGACACCGTTGGACACCGTTGGACATCGTTGGACACCGTGGGACAACGTGGGACAACGTGGGACAACGTGGGAAACCATGGAACAACGTGGGACAACGTGGGACACCGTGGGACAACGTGGGACAACGTGGGACAACGTGGGACAACGTGGGACATCGTGGGACAACGTGGGACAACGTGGGACAACGTGGGACAACGTGGGACACCGTTGGACAACGTGGGACACCGTTGGACATCGTTGGACACCGTGGGACAACGTGGGACAACGTGGGACCACGTGGGACAACGTGGGACAACGTGGGACAACGTGGGACAACGTGGGACAACGTGGGACAACGTGGGACAACGTGGGACATCGTGGGACAACGTGGGACAACGTGGGACAACGTGGGACAACGTGGGACAACGTGGACACCGTTGGACATCGTTGGACACCGTGGGACACCGTGGGACAACGTGGGACAACGTGGGACAACGTGGGACAACGTGGGACAACGTGGGAAGCCATGGAACAACGTGGGACAACGTGGGACATCGTGGGACAACGTGGGACAACGTGGGACAACGTGGGACATCGTGGGACAACGTGGGACATCGTGGGACAACGTGGGACAACGTGGGACAACGTGGGACAACGTGGGACAACGTGGGACACCGTTGGACATCGTTGGACACTGTGGGACACCGTGGGACAACGTGGGACAACGTGGGACAACGTGGGACAACGTGGGACAACGTGGGACAACGTGGGACACCGTTGGACATCGTTGGACACCGTGGGACAACGTGGGACAACGTGGGACAACGTGGGACACCGTTGGACACCGTTGGACACCGTTGGACACCGTTGGACATCGTTGGACACCGTGGGACAACGTGGGACAACGTGGGACAACGTGGGAAACCATGGAACAACGTGGGACAACGTGGGACACCGTTGGACATCGTTGGACAACGTGGGACAACGTGGGACGACGTGGGACAACGTGGGACAACGTGGGACAACGTGGGACAACGTGGGACAACGTGGGACAACGTGGGACACCGTTGGACACCGTGGGACACCGTTGGACACCGTTGGACATCGTTGGACACCGTGGGACAACGTGGGACAACGTGGGACAACGTGGGACAACGTGGGACAACGTGGGACAACGTGGGACAACGTGGGACAACGTGGGACAACGTGGGACAACGTGGGACATCGTGGGGCAACGTGGGACAACGTGGGACAACGTGGGACAACGTGGGACACCGTTGGACAACGTGGGACACCGTTGGACATCGTTGGACACCGTGGGACAACGTGGGACAACGTGGGACAACGTGGGAAACCATGGAACAACGTGGGACAACGTGGGACACCGTTGGACATCGTTGGACAACGTGGGACAACGTGGGACAACGTGGGACAACGTGGGACAACGTGGGACAACGTGGGACACCGTTGGACACCGTGGGACACCTTTGGACACCGTTGGACATCGTTGGACACCGTGGGACAACGTGGGACAACGTGGGACAACGTGGGACAACGTGGGACAACGTGGGACAACGTGGGACAACGTGGGACAACGTGGGACATCGTGGGACAACGTGGGACAACGTGGGACAACGTGGGACAACGTGGGACAACGTGGGACAACGTGGGACAACGTGGGACACCGTTGGACAACGTGGGACACCGTTGGACATCGTTGGACACCGTGGGACAACGTGGGACAACGTGGGACAACGTGGGACAACGTGGGACAACGTGGGACACCGTTGGACATCGTTGGACATCGTTGGACATCGTGGGACACCGTTGGACATCGTTGGACATCGTTGGACACCGTTGGACACCGTTGGACAACGTGGGACATCGTGGGACAACGTGGGACAACGTGGGACAACGTGGGACAACGTGGGACACCGTTGGACACCGTGGGACACCGTTGGACACCGTTGGACACCGTTGGACATCGTTGGACATCGTTGGACATCGTGGGACACCGTTGGACATCGTTGGACATCGTTGGACACCGTTGGACATCGTTGGACACCGTTGGACATCGTTGGACATCGTTGGACATCGTGGGACACCGTTGGACATCGTTGGACATCGTTGGACACCGTTGGACATCGTTGGACATCGTTGGACATCGTTGGACACCGTTGGACACCGTTGGACACCGTTGGACATCGTTGGACACCGTGGGACAACGTGGGACAATGTGGGACAACGTGGGACAACGTGGGACAACGTGGGACATCGTGGGACAACGTGGGACAACGTGGGACAACGTGGGACAACGTGGGACAACGTGGGACACCGTTGGACACCGTGGGACACCGTTGGACACCGTTGGACATCGTTGGACACCGTGGGACAACGTGGGACAACGTGGGACAACGTGGGACAACGTGGGACAACGTGGGACACCGTTGGACAACGTGGGACACCGTTGGACATCGTTGGACACCGTGGGACAACGTGGGACAACGTGGGACAACGTGGGACAACGTGGGACAACGTGGGACACCGTTGGACATCGTTGGACATCGTTGGACATCGTGGGACACCGTTGGACATCGTTGGACATCGTTGGACACCGTTGGACACCGTTGGACAACGTGGGACATCGTGGGACAACGTGGGACAACGTGGGACAACGTGGGACAACGTGGGACACCGTTGGACACCGTGGGACACCGTTGGACACCGTTGGACACCGTTGGACATCGTTGGACATCGTTGGACATCGTGGGACACCGTTGGACATCGTTGGACATCGTTGGACACCGTTGGACATCGTTGGACACCGTTGGACATCGTTGGACATCGTTGGACATCGTGGGACACCGTTGGACATCGTTGGACATCGTTGGACACCGTTGGACATCGTTGGACATCGTTGGACATCGTTGGACACCGTTGGACACCGTTGGACACCGTTGGACATCGTTGGACACCGTGGGACAACGTGGGACAACGTGGGACAACGTGGGACAACGTGGGACAACGTGGGACATCGTGGGACAACGTGGGACAACGTGGGACAACGTGGGACAACGTGGGACAACGTGGGACACCGTTGGACACCGTGGGACACCGTTGGACACCGTTGGACATCGTTGGACACCGTGGGACAACGTGGGACAACGTGGGACAACGTGGGACAACGTGAGACATCGTGGGACAACGTGGGACAACGTGGGACAACGTGGGACAACGTGGGACATCGTGGGACAACGTGGGACAACGTGGGACAACGTGGGACATCGTGGGACAACGTGGGACAACGTGGGACAACGTGGGACAACGTGGGACAACGTGGGACAACGTGGGACAACGTGGGACAACGTGGGACAACGTGGGACAACGTGGGACAACGTGGGACAACGTGGGACAACGTGGCACAACGTGGGACAACGTGGGACACCGTTGGACATCGTTGGACAACGTGGGACAACGTGGGACAACGTGGGACAACGTGGGACAACGTGGGACAACGTGGGACAACGTGGGACAACGTGGGACACCGTTGGACACCGTTGGACATCGTTGGACACCGTGGGACAACGTGGGACAACGTGGGACAACGTGGGACAACGTGGGACAACGTCGGACAACGTGGGACAACGTGGGACAACGTGGGACAACGTGGGACATCGTGGAACAACGTGGGACAACGTGGGACAACGTGGGACAACGTGGGACATCGTGGGACACCGTTGGACACCGTTGGACACCGTTGGACACCGTTGGACATCGTCGGACACCGTGGGACAACGTGGGACAACGTGGGACAACGTGGGAAACCATGGAACAACGTGGGACAACGTGGGACACCGTTGGACATCGTTGGACATCGTTGGACACCGTGGGACAACGTGGGACAACGTGGGAAAACGTGGGACAACGTGGGACACCGTTGGACATCGCTGGACACCGTTGGACATCGTTGGACACCGTGGGACAACGTGGGACAACGTGGGACAACGTGGGACAACGTGGGACAACGTGGGACAACGTGGGACAACGTGGGACAACGTGGGACAACGTGGGACAACGTGGGACACCGTTGGACATCGTTGGACACCGTGGGACAACGTGGGACAACGTGGGACAACGTGGGACACCGTTGGACACCGTTGGACACCGTTGGACACCGTTGGACACCGTTGGACATCGTTGGACACCGTGGGACAACGTGGGACAACGTGGGACAACGTGGGAAACCATGGAACAACGTGGGACAACGTGGGACACCGTTGGACATCGTTGGACAACGTGGGACAACGTGGGACAACGTGGGACAACGTGGGACAACGTGGGACAACGTGGGACAACGTGGGACACCGTTGGACACCGTGGGACACCGTTGGACTCCGTTGGACATCGTTGGACACCGTGGGACAACGTGGGACAACGTGGGACAACGTGGGACAACGTGGGACAACGTGGGACAACGTGGGACAACGTGGGACATCGTGGGACAACGTGGGACAACGTGGGACAACGTGGGACAACGTGGGACACCGTTGGACAACGTGGGACACCGTTGGACATCGTTGGACACCGTGGAACAACGTGGGACAACGTGGGACAACGTGGGACATCGTGGGACAACGTGGGACAACGTGGGACAACGCGGGACAACGTGGGACAACGTGGGACACCGTTGGACACCGTTGGACACCGTTGGACACCGTTGGACATCGTTGGACACCGTGGGACAACGTGGGACAACGTGGGACAACGTGGGAAACCATGGAACAACGTGGGACAACGTGGGACACCGTTGGACATCGTTGGACATCGTTGGACACCGTGGGACAACGTGGGACAACGTGGGAAAACGTGGGACAACGTGGGACACCGTTGGACATCGCTGGACACCGTTGGACATCGTTGGACACCGTGGGACAACGTGGGACAACGTGGGACAACGTGGGACAACGTGGGACAACGTGGGACAACGTGGGACAACGTGGGACAACGTGGGACAACGTGGGACAACGTGGGACAACGTGGGACAACGTGGGACAACGTGGGACATCGTGGGACAACGTGGGACAACGTGGGACAACGTGGGACAACGTGGGACATCGTTGGACACCGTTGGACACCGTGGGACAACGTGGGACAACGTGGGACAACGTGGGACAACGTGGGACAACGTGGGACAACGTGGGACAACGTGGGACAACGTGGGACAACGTGGGACAACGTGGGACAACGTGGGACAACGTGGGACACCGTTGGACAACGTGGGACACCGTTGGACATCGTTGGACACCGTGGGACAACGTGGGACAACGTGGGACAACGTGGGACACCGTTGGACACCGTGGGACACCGTTGGACACCGTTGGACACCGTTGGACATCGTTGGACATCGTTGGACATCGTGGGACACCGTTGGACATCGTTGGACATCGTTGGACACCGTTGGACATCGTTGGACACCGTTGGACATCGTTGGACATCGTTGGACATCGTGGGACACCGTTGGACATCGTTGGACATCGTTGGACACCGTTGGACATCGTTGGACATCGTTGGACATCGTTGGACACCGTTGGACACCGTTGGACACCGTTGGACATCGTTGGACACCGTGGGACAACGTGGGACAACGTGGGACAACGTGGGACAACGTGGGACAACGTGGGACATCGTGGGACAACGTTGGACAACGTGGGACAACGTGGGACAACGTGGGACAACGTGGGACACCGTTGGACACCGTGGGACACCGTTGGACACCGTTGGACATCGTTGGACACCGTGGGACAACGTGGGACAACGTGGGACAACGTGGGACAACGTGGGACATCGTGGGACAACGTGGGACAACGTGGGACAACGTGGGACAACGTGGGACATCGTGGGACAACGTGGGACAACGTGGGACAACGTGGGACATCGTGGGACAACGTGGGACAACGTGGGACAACGTGGGACAACGTGGGACAACGTGGGACACCGTTGGACACCGTTGGACACCGTTGGACACCGTTGGACATCGTTGGACACCGTGGGACAACGTGGGACAACGTGGGACAACGTGGGAAACCATGGAACAACGTGGGACAACGTGGGACACCGTTGGACATCGTTGGACATCGTTGGACACCGTGGGACAACGTGGGACAACGTGGGACAACGTGGGACAACGTCGGACAACGTGGGACAACGTGGGACAACGTGGGACAACGTGGGACATCGTGGGACAACGTGGGACAACGTGGGACAACGTGGGACAACGTGGGACAACGTGGGACATCGTGGGACAACGTGGGACAACGTGGGACAACGTGGGACATCGTGGGACAACGTGGGACAACGTGGGACAACGTGGGACAACGTGGGACAACGTGGGACACCGTTGGACACCGTTGGACACCGTTGGACACCGTGGGACAACGTGGGACAACGTGGGACAACGTGGGACAACGGGGGACAACGCGGGACAACGTGGGACAACGTGGGACAACGTGGGACAACGTGGGACAACGTGGGACAACGTGGGACACCGTGGGACACCGTTGGACACCGTTGGACACCGTTGGACATCGTTGGACACCGTGGGACAACGTGGGACACCGTTGGACACCGTGGGACAACGTGGGACAACGTGGGACAACGTGGGACAACGTGGGACAACGTGGGACAACGTGGGACAACGTGGGACAACGTGGGACACCGTTGGACATCGTTGGACAACGTGGGACATCGTGGGACAACGTGGGACAACGTGGGACAACGTGGGACAACGTGGGACACCGTTGGACACCGTTGGACACCGTTGGACACCGTTGGACATCGTTGGACACCGTGGGACAACGTGGGACAACGTGGGACAACGTGGGAAACCATGGAACAACGTGGGACAACGTGGGACACCGTTGGACATCGTTGGACATCGTTGGACACCGTGGGACAACGTCGGACAACGTGGGAAAACGTGGGACAACGTAGGACACCGTTGGACATCGCTGGACACCGTTGGACATCGTTGGACACCGTGGGACAACGTGGGACAACGTGGGACAACGTGGGACAACGTGGGACAACGTGGGACAACGTGGGACAACGTGGGACAACGTGGGACAACGTGGGACAACGTGGGACAACGTGGGACATCGTTGGACATCGTTGGACATCGTGGGACACCGTTGGACATCGTTGGACATCGTTGGACACCGTTGGACATCGTTGGACATCGTTGGACATCGTTGGACACCGTTGGACACCGTTGGACACCGTTGGACATCGTTGGACACCGTGGGACAACGTGGGACAACGTGGGACAACGTGGGACAACGTGGGACAACGTGGGACATCGTGGGACAACGTTGGACAACGTGGGACAACGTGGGACAACGTGGGACAACGTGGGACACCGTTGGACACCGTGGGACACCGTTGGACACCGTTGGACATCGTTGGACACCGTGGGACAACGTGGGACAACGTGGGACAACGTGGGACAACGTGGGACATCGTGGGACAACGTGGGACAACGTGGGACAACGTGGGACAACGTGGGACATCGTGGGACAACGTGGGACAACGTGGGACAACGTGGGACATCGTGGGACAACGTGGGACAACGTGGGACAACGTGGGACAACGTGGGACAACGTGGGACACCGTTGGACACCGTTGGACACCGTTGGACACCGTTGGACATCGTTGGACACCGTGGGACAACGTGGGACAACGTGGGACAACGTGGGAAACCATGGAACAACGTGGGACAACGTGGGACACCGTTGGACATCGTTGGACATCGTTGGACACCGTGGGACAACGTGGGACAACGTGGGACAACGTGGGACAACGTCGGACAACGTGGGACAACGTGGGACAACGTGGGACAACGTGGGACATCGTGGGACAACGTGGGACAACGTGGGACAACGTGGGACAACGTGGGACAACGTGGGACATCGTGGGACAACGTGGGACAACGTGGGACAACGTGGGACATCGTGGGACAACGTGGGACAACGTGGGACAACGTGGGACAACGTGGGACAACGTGGGACACCGTTGGACACCGTTGGACACCGTTGGACACCGTGGGACAACGTGGGACAACGTGGGACAACGTGGGACAACGGGGGACAACGCGGGACAACGTGGGACAACGTGGGACAACGTGGGACAACGTGGGACAACGTGGGACAACGTGGGACACCGTGGGACACCGTTGGACACCGTTGGACACCGTTGGACATCGTTGGACACCGTGGGACAACGTGGGACACCGTTGGACACCGTGGGACAACGTGGGACAACGTGGGACAACGTGGGACAACGTGGGACAACGTGGGACAACGTGGGACAACGTGGGACAACGTGGGACACCGTTGGACATCGTTGGACAACGTGGGACATCGTGGGACAACGTGGGACAACGTGGGACAACGTGGGACAACGTGGGACACCGTTGGACACCGTTGGACACCGTTGGACACCGTTGGACATCGTTGGACACCGTGGGACAACGTGGGACAACGTGGGACAACGTGGGAAACCATGGAACAACGTGGGACAACGTGGGACACCGTTGGACATCGTTGGACATCGTTGGACACCGTGGGACAACGTCGGACAACGTGGGAAAACGTGGGACAACGTAGGACACCGTTGGACATCGCTGGACACCGTTGGACATCGTTGGACACCGTGGGACAACGTGGGACAACGTGGGACAACGTGGGACAACGTGGGACAACGTGGGACAACGTGGGACAACGTGGGACAACGTGGGACAACGTGGGACAACGTGGGACAACGTGGGACAACGTGGGACAACGTGGGACAACGTGGGACAACGTGGGACATCGTGGGACAACGTGGGAAAACGTGGGACAACGTGGGACAACGTGGGACATCGTTGGACACCGTTGGACACCGTGGGACAACGTGGGACAACGTGGGACAACGTGGGACAACGTGGGACAACGTGGGACAACGTGGGACAACGTGGGACAACGTGGGACAACGTGGGACAACGTGGGACAACGTGGGACAACGTGGGACATCGTGGGACAACGTGGGACAACGTGGGACAACGTGGGACAACGTGGGACAACGTGGGACACCGTTGGACATCGTTGGACACCGTGGGACAACGTGGGACAACGTGGGACAACGTGGGACACCGTTGGACACCGTTGGACACCGTTGGACACCGTTGGACATCGTTGGACACCGTGGGACACCGTTGGACATCGTTGGACACCGTGGGACAACGTGGGACAACGTGGGACAACGTGGGACAACGTGGGACAACGTGGGACAACGTGGGACAACGTGGGACAACGTGGGACAACGTGGGACAACGTGGGACAACGTGGGACGTCGTGGGACAACGTGGGACAACGTGGGACAACGTGGGACAACGTGGGACACCGTTGGACAACGTGGGACACCGTTGGACATCGTTGGACACCGTGGGACAACGTGGGACAACGTGGGACCACGTGGGACAACGTGGGACAACGTGGGACAACGTGGGACAACGTGGGACAACGTGGGACAACGTGGGACAACGTGGGACATCGTGGGACAACGTGGGACAACGTGGGACAACGTGGGACAACGTGGGACAACGTGGACACCGTTGGACATCGTTGGACACCGTGGGACACCGTGGGACAACGTGGGACAACGTGGGACAACGTGGGACAACGTGGGACAACGTGGGAAACCATGGAACAACGTGGGACAACGTGGGACATCGTGGGACAACGTGGGACAACGTGGGACAACGTGGGACATCGTGGGACAACGTGGGACATCGTGGGACAACGTGGGACAACGTGGGACAACGTGGGACAACGTGGGACACCGTTGGACATCGTTGGACACCGTGGGACAACGTGGGACAACGTGGGACAACGTGGGACAACGTGGGACATCGTGGGACAACGTGGGACAACGTGGGACAACGTGGGACAACGTGGGACATCGTGGGACAACGTGGGACAACGTGGGACAACGTGGGACATCGTGGGACAACGTGGGACAACGTGGGACAACGTGGGACAACGTGGGACAACGTGGGACACCGTTGGACACCGTTGGACACCGTTGGACACCGTTGGACATCGTTGGACACCGTGGGACAACGTGGGACAACGTGGGACAACGTGGGACAACGTGGGACACCGTTGGACACCGTTGGACATCGTTGGACACCGTGGGACAACGTGGGACAACGTGGGACAACGTGGGACAACGTGGGACAACGTGGGACAACGTGGGACAACGTCGGACAACGTGGGACAACGTGGGACAACGTGGGACAACGTGGGACATCGTGGGACAACGTGGGACACCGTTGGACATCGTTGGACACCGTGGGACAACGTGGGACAACGTGGGACAACGTGGGAAACCATGGAACAACGTGGGACAACGTGGGACACCGTTGGACATCGTTGGACATCGTTGGACACCGTGGGACAACGTGGGACAACGTGGGAAAACGTGGGACAACGTGGGACACCGTTGGACATCGCTGGACACCGTTGGACATCGTTGGACACCGTGGGACAACGTGGGACAACGTGGGACAACGTGGGACAACGTGGGACAACGTGGGACAACGTGGGACAACGTGGGACAACGTGGGACAACGTGGGACAACGTGGGACAACGTGGGACAACGTTGGACACCGTTGGACATCGTTGGACACCGTGGGACAACGTGGGACAACGTGGGACAACGTGGGACACCGTTGGACACCGTTGGACACCGTTGGACACCGTTGGACACCGTTGGACATCGTTGGACACCGTGGGACAACGTGGGACAACGTGGGACAACGTGGGAAACCATGGAACAACGTGGGACAACGTGGGACACCGTTGGACATCGTTGGACAACGTGGGACAACGTGGGACAACGTGGGACAACGTGGGACAACGTGGGACAACGTGGGACATCGTTGGACACCGTGGGACACCGTTGGACACCGTTGGACATCGTTGGACACCGTGGGACAACGTGGGACAACGTGGGACAACGTGGGACAACGTGGGACAACGTGGGACAACGTGGGACAACGTGGGACATCGTGGGACAACGTGGGACAACGTGGGACAACGTGGGACAACGTGGGACACCGTTGGACAACGTGGGACACCGTTGGACATCGTTGGACACCGTGGGACAACGTGGGACAACGTGGGACACCGTTGGACATCGTTGGACACCGTGGGACAACGTGGGACAACGTGGGACAACGTGGGACACCGTTGGACACCGTTGGACACCGTTGGACACCGTTGGACACCGTTGGACATCGTTGGACACCGTGGGACAACGTGGGACAACGTGGGACAACGTGGGAAACCATGGAACAACGTGGGACAACGTGGGACACCGTTGGACATCGTTGGACAACGTGGGACAACGTGGGACAACGTGGGACAACGTGGGACAACGTGGGACAACGTGGGACAACGTGGGACACCGTTGGACACCGTGGGACACCGTTGGACTCCGTTGGACATCGTTGGACACCGTGGGACAACGTGGGACAACGTGGGACAACGTGGGACAACGTGGGACAACGTGGGACAACGTGGGACAACGTGGGACATCGTGGGACAACGTGGGACAACGTGGGACAACGTGGGACAACGTGGGACACCGTTGGACAACGTGGGACACCGTTGGACATCGTTGGACACCGTGGGACAACGTGGGACAACGTGGGACAACGTGGGACATCGTGGGACAACGTGGGACAACGTGGGACAACGCGGGACAACGTGGGACAACGTGGGACACCGTTGGACACCGTTGGACACCGTTGGACACCGTTGGACATCGTTGGACACCGTGGGACAACGTGGGACAACGTGGGACAACGTGGGAAACCATGGAACAACGTGGGACAACGTGGGACACCGTTGGACATCGTTGGACATCGTTGGACACCGTGGGACAACGTGGGACAACGTGGGAAAACGTGGGACAACGTGGGACACCGTTGGACATCGCTGGACACCGTTGGACATCGTTGGACACCGTGGGGACAACGTGGGACAACGTGGGACAACGTGGGACAACGTGGGACAACGTGGGACAACGTGGGACAACGTGGGACAACGTGGGACAACGTGGGACAACGTGGGACAACGTGGGACAACGTGGGACAACGTGGGACATCGTGGGACAACGTGGGACAACGTGGGACAACGTGGGACAACGTGGGACATCGTTGGACACCGTTGGACACCGTGGGACAACGTGGGACAACGTGGGACAACGTGGGACAACGTGGGACAACGTGGGACAACGTGGGACAACGTGGGACAACGTGGGACAACGTGGGACAACGTGGGACAACGTGGGACAACGTGGGACAACGTGGGACAACGTGGGAGAACGTGGGACATCGTGGGACAACGTGGGACAACGTGGGACAACGTGGGACAACGTGGGACAACGTGGGACACCGTTGGACATCGTTGGACACCGTGGGACAACGTGGGACAACGTGGGACAACGTGGGACACCGTTGGACACCGTTGGACACCGTTGGACACCGTTGGACATCGTTGGACACCGTGGGACAACGTGGGACAACGTGGGACAACGTGGGACACCGTTGGACACCGTTGGACACCGTTGGACACCGTTGGACATCGTTGGACAACGTGGGACAACGTGGGACAACGTGGGACAACGTGGGACAACGTGGGACATCGTGGGACAACGTGGGACAACGTGGGACAACGTGGGACAACGTGGGACATCGTTGGACACCGTTGGACACCGTGGGACAACGTGGGACAACGTGGGACAACGTGGGACAACGTGGGACAACGTGGGACAACGTGGGACAACGTGGGACAACGTGGGACAACGTGGGACAACGTGGGACAACGTGGGACAACGTGGGACAACGTGGGACAACGTGGGACAACGTGGGAGAAACGTGGGACATCGTGGGACAACGTGGGACAACGTGGGACAACGTGGGACAACGTGGGACAACGTGGGACACCGTTGGACATCGTTGGACACCGTGGGACAACGTGGGACAACGTGGGACAACGTGGGACACCGTTGGACACCGTTGGACACCGTTGGACACCGTTGGACATCGTTGGACACCGTGGGACAACGTGGGACAACGTGGGACAACGTGGGAAACCATGGAACAACGTGGGAAAACGTGGGACACCGTTGGACATCGTTGGACAACGTGGGACAACGTGGGACAACGTGGGACAACGTGGGACAACGTGGGACAACGTGGGACAACGTGGGACACCGTTGGACACCGTGGGACACCGTGACACAGTTGGACATCGTTGGACACCGTGGGACAACGTGGGACAACGTGGGACAACGTGGGACAACGTGGGACAACGTGGGACAACGTGGGACAACGTGGGACAACGTGGGACAACGTGGGACAACGTGGGACACCGTTGGACAACGTGGGACACCGTTGGACATCGTTGGACACCGTGGGACAACGTGGGACAACGTGGGACAACGTGGGACACCGTTGGACACCGTGGGACACCGTTGGACACCGTTGGACACCGTTGGACATCGTTGGACATCGTTGGACATCGTGGGACACCGTTGGACATCGTTGGACATCGTTGGACACCGTTGGACATCGTTGGGACACCGTTGGACATCGTTGGACATCGTTGGACATCGTGGGACACCGTTGGACATCGTTGGACATCGTTGGACACCGTTGACATCGTTGACATCGTTGGACATCGTTGGACACCGTTGGACACCGTTGGACACCGTTGGACATCGTTGGACACCGTGGGACAACGTGGGACAACGTGGGACAACGTGGGACAACGTGGGACAACGTGGGACATCGTGGGACAACGTTGGACAACGTGGGACAACGTGGGACAACGTGGGACAACGTGGGACACCGTTGGACACCGTGGGACACCGTTGGACACCGTTGGACATCGTTGGACACCGTGGGACAACGTGGGACAACGTGGGACAACGTGGGACAACGTGGGACATCGTGGGACAACGTGGGACAACGTGGGACAACGTGGGACAACGTGGGACATCGTGGGACAACGTGGACAACGTGGGACAACGTGGGACATCGTGGGACAACGTGGGACAACGTGGGACAACGTGGGACAACGTGGGACAACGTGGGACACCGTTGGACACCGTTGGACACCGTTGGACACCGTTGGACATCGTTGGACACCGTGGACAACGTGGGACAACGTGGGACAACGTGGGAAACCATGGAACAACGTGGGACAACGTGGGACACCGTTGGACATCGTGGACATCGTTGGACACCGTGGGACAACGTGGGACAACGTGGGACAACGTGGGACAACGTCGGACAACGTGGGACAACGTGGGACAACGTGGGACAACGTGGGACATCGTGGGACAACGTGGGACAACGTGGGACAACGTGGGACAACGTGGGACAACGTGGGACATCGTGGGACACCGTGGGACAACGTGGGACAACGTGGGACATCGTGGGACAACGTGGGGACAACGTGGGACAACGTGGGACAACGTGGGACAACGTGGGACACCGTTGGACACCGTTGGACACCGTTGGACACCGTGGGACAACGTGGGACAACGTGGGACAACGTGGGACAACGGGGGACAACGCGGGACAACGTGGGACAACGTGGGACAACGTGGGACAACGTGGGACAACGTGGACAACGTGGGACACCGTGGGACACCGTTGACCACCGTTGGACACCGTTGGACATCGTTGGAACCGTGGGACAACGTGGGACACCGTTGGACACCGTGGGACAACGTGGGACAACGTGGGACAACGTGGGACAACGTGGGACAACGTGGGACAACGTGGGACAACGTGGGACAACGTGGGACACCGTTGGACATCGTTGGACAACGTGGGACATCGTGGGACTAACGTGGGACAACGTGGGACAACGTGGGACAACGTGGGACACCGTTGGACACCGTTGGACACCGTGGACACCGTTGGACATCGTTGGACACCGTGGGACAACGTTGGGACAACGTGGGACAACGTGGGAAACCATGGAACAAC